>NC_086242.1:14365000-14612500 GCF_036321145.2 Pelmatolapia mariae
ATTACTGGTATTTTCCTATATTTAGAAGTGGTCAGACTGTAATTAATAAACTGAGCACCACACACTATTGAAAGCCTCTGGTTTGAGTCAGATATGAGCTAAATACTCAAGTAAGAAAGTTACTTAGAACGTAAAATCCAATGTAGATGGACACTCCTCTATGGAAAAGAGGATTTCATCAACATCTTCCTTCAAGCTGGAGTTGAACCAGCGACTAAGGATAGCCACGGATACAACGTCAGCCTAATCCACTACCTAAGGTTATGACGTGGTAGCCATGTTATGGTCCTCTGCTCTACCAACTGAGCTATCGAAGGAAGGCACACACACAGAGCTCATTAGGACGACCTATTTTATCCACAAAACACTGATTATCAAACAGGTCCGTTAAAAATTTTTTAGTCTTTTATTACAAGTTCAGAAGATTATACTGTATTTATTTATTTACTTACACTACAGTTTTATATATATAAATATTTGTTGCAACTACACACAACAATTAGTTACAGCATAGTATTACTGGTATTTTCCTATATTTAGAAGTGGTCAGACTGTAATTAATAAACTGAGCATCACACACTATTGAAAGCCTCTGGTTTGAGTCAGATATGAGCTAAAACGTGAAATCTAATGTAGATGGACACTCCTCTATGGAAAAGAGGATTTCACTAATATCTTCCTTCAAGCTGGAGTTGAACCAGCGTCTAAGGATAGCCACGGATACGACGTCAACCCAATCCACTATCTAAGGGTATGACGTGGTATCCACGTTATGGTCCTCTGCTCTACCAACTGAGCTATCGAAGGAAGACAGCAACAACCCTTTCATGACTGATGATATCCATATCTGTATAGCCTGAACAAAAAGTAGTTTGAAGGCCAGATATTCTGTACAGACAAACCATAACCAGTGGCCATTGGTCTATATCCCTGCAGTCTTTCTTTGACACATTTCAATACACTCTGTGAATGTGGAGCTTAAAAGTAAAATTAGTTTTCATACAATTTTGGTCTTTAAGGCCAGAATATGACTGACAGGTTCACTCACAGGACTTGATAGTTGCCCAGGGCCTCTCGAGGCGGGCTCCGATTCCAGCGGCAGTCTGGAATATCCCCATTGGGTGTTACGATGTTGAGGGTGTCATTGATGAGGTTGTACTTAAGGATGCGGTCATTGGCTGTGCTGGATGTCAACGAGGGAGAGGCGTTGACCTGAGGATCACACCAAGAAAACCACATTTACATTTAAAAGGGGGGTTTGCACCATGCGCAAATGGATCTGCTTTTGCAGCAAATGGGCAGTGCTTAATAATACCCCAGGGATCCAAACAGGTAGGAGCAGATTGTTTTAATTTCTTCCTGTCTTTACAGAGAAGCTCTTATCAGGAAGTGTAGCTGCTACATTAGAACATTAGATACACGGTGGAAAATTTACATGAGTGCAGAGAGCGAGATGAAGCAGTTACTCTATCATCAATGTGAAAGGCAGCAACACAAAGACCTACTTCAGCTCCTCGTAGCGTAACAGAGGAAGCTGCAAGATTAATGAACAACAGAGTGTGGTCTTGAGTAGGTTTGTGGCACAAGTTGCTCACTGAGGAGCCTTTATGCCCTTCAACCAACTTTTCTTTGCCCAAAATAGAGCAGAATGGTGTCTGTGAACAGAAATAGCTCAGACCTAGCCTCAAAACCTAGCAACACATTGTACAGCTGTCAAAATATGACAGTCTTATACCGTGACAACAAAAGAATGTGTTACATGGCAATTCTCAGTTCCCTCTCCTTTGAGCAGTGCTTGTCAGCAGCATTGCATGGGTTAAAAGCAGACCTTCAGCACACATTTGAATACACATCTAAACATACCTCAAGGGCATTCAAATTTACTCTACAATCTAAGGAAAGGAACATGGTGTTACTGTGCAACCACGATAAGTAATCAAGGACTCAAATATGCAAAAAAATAAATAAAGAAAAATAGGTAAAGAAAAACACTTTTTTAAATTGTTAATGCCTTTTTTTAAACTTCTTACCTCAATAAGCCATGGCTTCAACTTGTCATCAATAATGATGTCATACCCGTAACACTCAAAACAGTGCTTGTCATTGTTCATCACAGGCTGTGAGACAGAAAAGGAGAAAGAGATTTAGCATGAGGGATCTTCTCAAGAGTGATTCTGTTATGTGGAAACTTATTGATGCAGCACAGAGCGATTCATCAATGAAGGATGTTAACAAATAATCAGTCATAACTATAGGCACACAAAGTAGCCAGGATATGGAGCCTTTAGACAGGAAGCAAGTCCAATCACTTAGCAGAAAGAGGAAGTGTGCATTAGGTTGATTGTGCTGTTGTTCTAAAAACAAAAAAGCCATCACCACAACCAGGTGGCTTTGCAACAGTGTGTTTCAAAATGTTTGAGCTTAAGCAGTTACAAATCAGACATTAACTTTACACAGACTGAACGCTGTGGCTTGAAAACAGCTTCTGTCAGATGTTTAAATTAGGAACTGTTAGCTAACAACATCTAAGGGTGATGATAAACTACGTGAGAACTGTAACCCTCCAAGTTGCCAAAATGTTACTGCAGAGCGAAATTAAAGAACTAAATTTATATGCATCATAATCTTATATTATACACTGGTGAAAATGTACAGACAATATGTTTACTTTAGCAGCACTTTCCACAATTAACTGTTACTTTATGTGAAAACTGTAATAAGAAAAAAACCCATTAAACTTCCTGGTGTTGCCTGAAAACTGAAAAAGGGGCTGCAGAATATATGGTGGTAGGTAACAATACATTCACAGGCCATTTTATTAGGTGCAGCTGTTCGGATTTTTGTGTTAACTCAAATCAGCAACTCAGGGTCAAGATGACCTGCTGAAGTTCAAACTGAGCATTAGCATGAGGAAGAAAGGTGACTTAAGTGCCTTTGAACATGGCATGGTTGTTGGTTTGATCTGCAGGAACAGTGTGTTGCTAGAATGTCAATATGTAGCAAAATCTCAAAATCTGTTTCCAACAGCTTGACAAATCTATGCCACAAAGAATTAAGGAAGTTCTCAAGGCAAAAGGGGGCCCAACCTGACCTTATCAAGGTTTACCTAATAGAGTCACCTATGAGGGAAACATCATATGGATTAGGAACACACCTTCTTAATATATTATTTAAAAAAAAAAACCTAACATCACATCAACTTACAGCTACAGCCTTCAGTGACTGCACCACGATCCAGTGGATCTGGTCAAACAATCTGTTTGTCACCTCCTTTCCTCTGGTGCTCTCTAAGTACAAACGGAGGTTACTGACCGTCCACTTCCCTCCATGGACATGGTTGTAGTCATCCTGCATCAAAGGTAAATAGTCTAAGTAGAAATTAATCATGATTGTATCAATTTATATTACAACATATGCACATATCACTTTTTAGACTTGAAAATGTTCAGTGAGTGTCCCTATAAATAAGAAGTTATACATATAAATATATAGTTATTCAGCACAGTAAAAGGTGTTAACAGATCAGAGACTATTAATAGGTGCCTCATTCCCTCTTCCCTTTTTCTTAGGAGTCAGAGTCCAGCCACCCTTCTGAGGTAGGATTAGAGGTAAGAATACAACCACTGTGCCACTGAGGGCTAGGGCAAAGTCTGGAGCTGCACAAAAGTCAGAAGTGTTATGTTTTTGCGTTAAGTTATGCAAAATGTTTCTTATCTTGAGTATCAGGAACTTGCTGTGGAACAGGAAGCTGCTGTTACAAACCCGGACTAGCCGAGGGTACTTGGTCAATCGGGGAATCAGTAAAAGCAAAGTATTTAGGACAAGTGTACAACTGACACTGTTTATGCTGCAAGTGCTGATGGTCACTCAACTATTAACTCTGTTTATGACATAAAGGTTGGACATAGAAATACAGAAAGTGAAGGTTGATCTTGATGATTGTGGTAACTTGAGTTACAAATTACCACATTACAAGAATCACAAATATCTGTAACCAGGGACAATTTCATAAAGTTATGTTACATCATTCTCGTCAGATCTCGTCATTGAGTTTTCTCACTCAGTTTTGGCAAGAGTACAGTTTCAACTATTCTGTGTAAACAGGAAGTTTATTTAAAGCAGAGGTGTCAAACATAAGGCCCGAGGGCCTGAATCAGCTCACACAAACTCCAATTCGGCCCACTGGACAGCTTTGGAAAATATGAAGTAGGGCATAAATGTTGTTTTATTTTCATGAGTTTTACTGCTTTTCCTAGTTTTATGGTCTTTTATGGTCATTTATTCTACATTAAAGTAATTGAGATAAACAATTAAATGACAGAAAAGTTCCTGTTTCACTATAGAAAGTCCTGTTTTTTATGATAGATCCACAGTAAGAAAAGAAAATTCTGTGAATTAACATAAGTTTTTTGTTTTATAATTACAGGATAGTATGGGCAGTGAGCTACCAGAACTTTTTTCTGAAACCTTGACATGCATTTCTTACAATTTAGGCTCTAAGAAGTGTGCTGACATTTACTACAGCAACATTTCTTATCTTGTAGAAAAACTGAGATGTTCCGCTGAAATTGCACATCTTTTTCTTAAATAGTTTCCTGAGTTTAAAGAGGCCTGTGCTGAATCCCTCCAACAGAATGTGATACAGCAGTAACTGTTTGAGCTCCAGCTCCCAGAAAGCTAAAAGTGGCCTGAGTCTGTGCCATGTTAGGGACTGCCTGTAATGTGGTGAGGCAGGTGCATAGATGTGCTATATGTGCAGAATTTAGACTATTCTTAACAATGGGCAAGCTACCAATTTTCCAAGTAGTGACACTTCCTGAAAGTGTTGAAACGTTGCATTTTCAAACAGAAACCCTGTGTTATAAACCGTGACTGTGGATTTGGATAAAATGTGAACATTTACAAGTCAATGAGGATCTAGCAAGAGATGGAGAAACAGAAAGTCCCCTGTTGCTAACACAAAAGTTTTATACTACTTCCTGTGAACGCCACCAGACCTACCCCATGTTTCTGGATGGCCACGTTAGTGAGGTGCACAAACATGTTGTCCAGTTCGCTGGTGCTGGGTGTGTACTTCACTGTGCAGAACCGGCAGAAGCCCAGCTTGTACCTGAAATTCGAACAACAGAGAGAGAGACCATTAAACAACAGTTTTTTGTGTGCACGTTTGAGAATAACTTCTAACACAACAGGAGGAATCCAGTGACTAACCTCTTAACATCTCCTATATACTGATGTTTTCAACATTGTCAAAAAACATATCAACAGTATCACACGCTTACATGTAGCATTTCAGGGGTCGATATGTGGTCACCAGGACATAAAGACGCAGGTCAAACTTCTTCCCCCCTATCAGCAGAGGGTTGTCAATGTACAGAGAGATGACATAAGCTTCCTTGCCACTAGATGCTGCTACAAACCTGGGGCAAAGAAACAGCCAGGCATCAGCACACGACAGCCTGTGACCAAACAATTTTAGATTTACCAGGAAAGAAAATGTCTATAAAACAGATTTTGCATGTTCAAATCCAGAAAGAACTTTTGTAGCTTTCTCAGATGAGACTATCTGACAAAAAAAGAGGGGAACAGTTACATAGAGCCTTTTTGTAATGTGAAATTTAGAGATATGAGACCAAGCTAATTTCTCACAATATTTCTTGCTGTGTCTGTCTGTATAGGTCACACGATAACTCACGTTGAGGTGCGGCTGTCTCTCGACCACTTTTTAATCTGGGACAGCTTGTTAATGAGGAAGATGCCTTTCCCCTGGGCCTTCCCGCAGGGCTTCATTATCCAGGTGCTGGACGGATTCTTACGAAACTCCTCCACAAAGAGGTTATAATCAGCAGGAAGCATGAACGTCACCGGGACGAAATCTGCACAAAGAGAAAAAGCAGTTTCATTGAAGAAAACAGCATGCCTCTTTGAGTTTTGTGAGGCAAAATAAGAGCAAGTCATGTACCCAGATAAATGTATTTTCCATTCTCGTCTTTCTCCGCTAACGGACTGCTTTCCTTCTCCAGCTCCTTGCGGTAGCGTTTGATGTTCTTGATCATCAGGTCCTTCCTAGTCAGCTCATAATGGTTGGGAAAGTGGTTAACCATCTGGTCATCTGACAGGCGGTAACCGGTGTCCACGCTGAACACATTCCTGATGGTCTGGATGCTCATCCTGCATGTGGGTACAAATAACCTGCTCAAAATACACTTGGTAAATTGAGTATCACACTAATAAATATATTAATTGATATTTTCACGATAAATATGCATCTGATTTGCCACACCTAGCTCCTAAATTTCAGTTTTTCAGTCTTACAAAAAAAACCTGTATAGCTGAGGATCCATGTTATTTAATTAAACAAATCATATACTGTCCTAAGTGTCCGTAACCATCTAATTTATAAGAAGGCAACATCTTCTTCAGCAGCCATAAAGATGATCCATTTCTTTCACTTTTAGACCTTCAGACCTTAGCAAGAAAGTCATCCTTTCCATCATAAAGATTTCCCTCCCTTTAAGACTCAGAGGATCAGGTTTATACCAGTTCTTTGTGACAGCTTTATAAAAACAGTTACATATCCTCTTAATCATCTCACAGTCCTTCAGATTCTTCTTTTAACCTCAGAGACACATGTACCAGTCTCATTACACTGGCTCTCTGGAGATATGAGGGCAGATTTTAAAATCTCACCATTAACTTTATTATATAGTAATAGTTGATGCAGGTGAGGAGGTCCAGGGTGACACTATGACCTCTTGTCTGGTTATACGTATGACTTCTTAGTAGCCCATGAGCCTACACGTCGACTGACCCTCCCAACCTTTGGAATGATCTCCCTGAAGAAAACTGCCCAGGCCACTGACCTCTTAAATGTCTTCTGGGAACAGACAGTTATCAAAGAGCCTTTCCTGATTTTTTTCTTACTAATCCCCTGCTATTTCTTATATTTCGCAGTTAAAACATATTATTTTATACTTTATTCTTTTTATTTTTAAGACCATGACTATACTTTTTATTAACCCTACATAACCCTACATAACAATATCTTTCGTAAACCAGTTAAAGCACGCCCTTGCTTAAATCTAAACACGCTACTGAGGTCAAGATTAATCATATGAATACTTTATAAGGATGATTTTTAATGCAGGACCTTTACTTGTAATTGCATCATATAAGCAGGAAGAACTTATGTGTCTGTGTATGTGCCAATTGCATGTATTTATCCAAGCAGGACAGGTGCAGGTGTGCTGTAGATATAAAACCTACCAGTAGAAATTCCAGTCGTCGTTTTCTGTAACTTGAATCCATTCCCTTTTCTCAAAGTTGTTGATAAGCACTGATTTCTCAATATCTGTCACCCACTTAACCTTACCGGACATGGTGCCTCCCACTAGGGTGGAGTACAAAAACACAACAACAGGTAAACACATAGAAAAGCACCGCAGACAGACAGGACCAATGCATAGACATATATTTGAAAAATTGCATTCTTTTACAAGAAACTAAAGCATTTAGCACCAGTGAACTACCTGAAAGTCAATGCCAGGAAACAGCCAGTCATCAGCATCAGCTAGCCGGGCTGGCTTTGTTAGCAAGCTGCTGAATCCTCCCCGGGCTGCTGATGCTGCCGCAGAGGCTGGGCGGACATCATCCGGTCAGTGATGCAATCCCCACAAACTGTCCCTGAGCTAAACTCACAGCGAAACACACCATCAGCAGAAGTAGCTAGCGACTGAAAGCTACCTCCATGCTAGCTGTTTTTATCGCCAACAAGCTGCTTTTTAATGATCCCGGCGACGTGAAGCTGGGCAGAGACGAAAACGCCCAGCACAGTCAAACTCCTCTTCACAATAAAAGTCTTTGTTATGTAAATGTAATTACATGTACATAGATTAGTTAAACTACGTTAAAAAAATTTAGCGATAAGTTTAAAGAAGGAAAGGTCTCAAAACCACTAAAGGACGTCGTTACGGGCTTGGTCCTTCCGGAAGAATTACCTAGCAACCGAGGACGCAGTGATGTCATTGTGTGGCGTGCTACAAGAGAGCACCAGGAGAGGTCAGTGTTGGACTGTGGGTGGCAACAATGCATCGAGTCCTTCCAGAAAAAATGAAACATCAGTTCTTTACTACCTTGTATGTATTCGTGAATAGTAAGCATTAGTTTTATTTCTTCATTCAAGCACCAACAGACAAGCACCGCATCGTGGTCATTGTAAAACAATCTCCCTAAAGCCACTTCATTAGGTACACTTTGCTAGTACAGAGTTGGCCACTTATCAATTTCAGAGCTTCTTTATGACATAAATTCAGTAAGGTGTTGGAAACTTTCCTGATATAGTAGCATCATTGCCTGACGATGTGTCGGTTGCACAACCCAAAGGTGCACCACTGAAATCCTGTTACTGTGGAGGCCAGTTTGAGATTATTATTAGTAGTAGTTTTGGTGACATGGTGCATTATCCTGCTGGAAGCAACCATCAGAAGATGGGTACACTTCGGTCATAAAGGGATGGACATGGTCAGCAACAGTAAACAGGTAGGTTCTGGTTTTAAATGATAATCAGTTAGGGCCCCAAAGTGTGCCAAGAAAACATCCCCAACAACATTACACCACAGCAGCCTGAAGCATTGATACAAAGCATATTGACTGATTACACCAAATTCAAATTCCATATGAAGTTGACCTGCGTCATGAAGTTCACACAGGTTTCATTTGTAATAATCAAATACGAACAATTGTTTATTTCACATATAAATACTCTCCTAATGATGATATACTTTAACACATATTCATTTAGCAATACCCGTTTTTAAATGCTACGTGTTCAATGCGTTTCAGGTTTTATGTACAAAAAGATGACAAAAAGGTATGCTAATACTAATAATATTGTAACAACATTAGTTATAGTAATACTGTTAAAAATTATAGTAATATTGGTATTTGACTTACCTACTAGGCAGCTAGTTGTTACAGGATTGTGAGATGAGTTTTGTGCAGCAGGATGTAATGTCATTAAATGGCTTATATGAAATATAAGCATAAAAGACAACCATTTTGATGTGTTTGACTCAATTACATGTCCGATTTAAAAATTCAGGACTTCAAAACTACTGATATTCATTCAACTATCAGCTGCTTACTTGTTTTCAGCAAAAAGTTGAATCAGTAGCTCCGTTCATAGATTATAAATCTTTTTCTACGAATCCCATCACAAACCCATCACCACCCCATTTCAGAGATGATAAAGTTGAATATAACAGACCTAACTTTATGCCAATAATACACAGCTTTTGCCTGTTTGACTGTGGCTCACCAGACAAGCAACACAAGCATGCTATTACTGTAACGTATGAGAAAGTGTAGGTTTAGTAATATGCAACCTGCTACACAAGACACGAAAGGAAAAAAAAGAAAATAAATGAAACTGTATGACTAATAACATCACACATGTAGCTTGAATTCGTGTAACAATAGCATTAAGCTAATTTAAAACTAATTAAAATAATTTAATTAGTTTTAAAACGAAAGAAAAGGGATTATGGCTGGAATGTGGATTTCCAGGTAGATGCCTGTAGGACAGGCTCAGTGCAGTCATTCAGTTTAAGCTTTGTGTTTGTCTGCTTGAACTTCACCTGTCCTACCTCGCTAACGTCACCTTGTCCTCTTTCCTAGAAGTTGCTCCTCTGTGAGCTTGGTTTCCATTCCGGACTTCAGAAACCCCCTTGGACCTGTAAATAAGCCAGCCTGGAGCCTACCCCAGCTCAACCGCGCACCTCGCAGAGTAATTTTAAACTGTGGTTATTAATAATAACCCTGCAAACATTACCAGAAAGCATTTTACAGGTGGCCCCCTGGTGTTCACTGTCGGCGGAAGCCCCAGCGGTGACAGATAAAGGTGTGTCCTGTCATTAGCGGCAGCAGTTACCTGAGAGCGTCGAGATTAAAGGGCGCTGCTGTAAGTAGAGGAAGAAAACACTTCGAAATGATGCTTTTATTCAGTATTTTCCAGCAATTTTTAACATTACAATGTTTATTTTTAATTTGTTTGCTTTTATCACAGGGCGGCGTCCACTTAATCTACATAAAAAGGTAGTTTTTAATTTCCTTTTGTGTGTGTGAGAGAGAAAGAGAGAGAGAAAGAGAGTGTGCACCTGTTTACTTGTCAGGGTTGGGATATTCATACTCGACTAATATCTAATATTATACTGCTCAAACATGATACAATATACTAATTTAAGTCTTTAAATGGTTTAATACCTGTTTATTGTTTATCTAATTCAATATGTGTGATCTTCAAAACGACCTTTGTTTGCTGAGAGCAATGACTCCGCACTTTGTTGTGGCAATATGGCTTCTACCTGATGGCTGCCTGTCGTTTTAATGGTGGTGTTTATGTTTCCACGTTTAAGGCTTCAGTTTGCTGGTGTTTTGCCATAAGAAAAAGGGTTTGTAAAAATAAAGGCGTTACAATTAAATCCAGGGGAAACCAGTTCTTGATTTGTCAAGATTTATAGTATTTAAAGCCTGTGATCTGATTCTTCTGACCCTGTGGTGTTTTTCTATCCTTCTCTGTGAGAGTAAAATGGCAGTTTGGTTAATTTGAGTTATGGAAATACAGCATTTGCATTAAATGGCAGGATTGCAGGTGCAGCAGGAACTGATCTCAAGACAGGTGTACCTGAGAGATTATAAACCCGCTTTAAGCTGGACTGTAAGACAAAAACAAAAAATTCAGTGAAAAAGGCAAATTAAATGTAAAGTGTTAAGTCTTGAGTCATCTGATGTCACAAGTTGGTCGTAAACATGAAAGCAGTGCAATGCATTTTTGCTGCAGTTTAAAAACAAAGTACAGCACAAAGGTTGGACTTGAGCCAAGAGATGATGTTATCTCTGGAGCTGTTTTTTTCTTTCAGCCTAGTAACCCAGTCCACACCTATCCTGGTCACATGAGCCAGTATTTACACAGCCTGTTATTGACCGTTGGGAGCCTGAGCAAAGATAACACACAGACACTTTCAGGCTGTGGAGCCATTGTCTGTCCTGTTGATGTTCTTAGTAGTCTGCTGCACGATATGAACAATTTGCATATATGTTCTCAGAAAACAAAATGGTGGAACAAACAAGACGCCCAAGTCGTGTCATCGCCCTCCAGGCTGGACCTAGTGAGGTGGACCCTGGCACCCTGAGGTACTGTATAGTCCCGCCCCTGCCCCAGTTTGACTATTAATACCAAAAACAAACACACAGCTCGGGCAGCTTGTGCCTCGGGCAAAAACAACTTTATAAAAAAGAGATTTTTATTGAGTCTCCCATATTTATGATGGATTCTAAACACACCTGCCTTTTCCTCCCTCAGGATCAGTGACAGGGTTGCACGGGCCTGTGGCCGCCAGTTGGCTTTAATCGGTGACCAGCTAGACCGAGAGTATGCCAGCAGAATGCCAAACCAGCTTCCGACTCCCTTAAACCTCCTGAGACCTGCCCAGGCACTGACTCGGACCATCTATAGGTAAAAAAAAAAAAAAAAGATTTCCCCTTATTTTATTTCACTTATCAAACTATTACATTTGTGTGATTTGTTCTAACTTCTCACTGCTTCCTCATAGGGATATTCACAATCAGTTAGGAACTTTTCGGGGTTTGTCTGCTGCAATGAAGACCTGGTTAGTGAGCACTGCACCTGGGCAGGGGATCCTCAGGGTTGAGGCCTTGACAGCTTGGGTAACTCTTCTCTTTAATGCATCTCTGCATTATACATATGCACAAAGGTCCATTGCTCTTAGTGTTTGCATTAAGGCTTTGTATTCCAAGGAAAAGGGATATCTTTCAGTTTACAGCAGCGGGTTTATCCAGTGACTCCAAAGTGTAGAGGTTTACACATGTGCCAAACAAGCAAAGCTTCCTGGTTTAATTCCTTTGGAGGTTGTGTCATGAAAGTTGTCCAGTGTTAAAAAAAATCTGCCAAATCAAATATGTGAAGCAAGTAGCTTGCAGCAGATTTATTCCTAACATCATTGTCCCACTTATACCTGATATTAACTGATAACCTGCTCTGTTTTCCACACGTGGATTATCCAGATTAAAATACCGACAGTTATGTTTTTATTTCCTGTTTTAAAATTTGTCAACAGATGCATAACCTGCAAAAACTTAGTCTAATTGGCAGACAGTTTAATAAAGAACCAAAGATTTTAAAGTGGATCCCATTTGGGAACTACTTTCCCAATTTGAACGCTAATATAAATATGATTTTTAGATAAGAACCTATACATAAAACAAGGAGAAACTCAATTTAAACATAACAAAATAAAAATAATAGAGCCAAAATAGTCATTTGAACAGTTCAACTCATAAAACCTATTTTACTGAAAAATGATTAATTAATTAGGAGCTACTTTTCAACTAATAATTTAAAATAATTCAGCTATTTTAACATCATATAATAAACACTAGTGCACAAATCATAGGTAAAATGTAGGTACAGGCATAAAACAACACTTAAGCTATTGTGTGTGTGCACTTGCTGGTATGGTGGCACGTAAAATCACATGATCAGCACTCAGCCAATCAAATTAATCCAGACTATGGTTCCAACTCCTGTCATTTTTTTGTTTTCTCATACTACTTTCAAATAACCCGAGTTACATAAAATCTGGTCAGATTACAGAACCATCAAAAATAATCCATCCATCCATTTTCTTAAGTGGTTGTCAAATTCAGGGTCTACTGCTGGAGCCCATCCCAGCTGCCCTAGAGTGAGAGGTGCGGTACAGCCTGGACAAGTCTCTAGTTTATCATAGGGCTAACAGAGAACTATTCACACACAGCCAGTTTACATTTACAATCACCAGTTAACCTAACATGCATGTGTTTGGACTTGCACATGTTAGTTTGCATATGGTCATGCAAAGTAACACTACAGAGAGAACATAGCGTCCCGGTGGATTTGAGCCGTCTTGCTTTGTGGCATTCTTGAGTGTTGTGTGATAGTATTATATTAAATATAATTTAGTACATCTATCCAAAACAGCCCACTTTTTCTCATTATGTCTCATTTTACAGGCATCCAACTTTAACCCTGTAACCTGCACTGGGTGGAACAGAGGAGCACTTGTTACTGTGGCACTGGCCATGGTGACCATTTTCAGTGCACTATGGACGGAGCAGAAAGCTTAAGGGGGCCACGAGCAGGTCTTCTCAGCCATGTTTGTCAAAATATGTTTGCTATCGAGTGAGAATTACTGCTGTTTTCTCTTGCTGTTTACTTGACTTTTCCTTTTTTTTTTTTAATAACTGTTTTTATTGAGCGGTATTGAAGTTGAAAGTGAAGACGACAACCTCTTTGGCAACGCAGAAGAAAAGAGAAGAAGAAAAAAAAAGAGTATAATGTAAAATTAGTTGGGAGTAAATTGTTTAAAGGAAATCTAGCGTTGCCTAAGGAGTTGGCCAGTTTATTGTAGCAGTGGCATGTTGATTCATGTCAGAAAACATGTTGACTGGACTGTTGCTGGCTTGCAGTCTTTTGTATCCAGATTTGTTTCTTACTGGTTTAAGAGGCCAAAATTTTTTCAAATGATATGTAGCATTGCTTAGTGTACAATGAAGGGAGCTGGACTTTCTGTTTAAGATTTGAAACTGCTTTTTCATGGCTCGCCAAATAAACCTCTTAATGACAAAAATGTGACAACATTGTAAATTTAAAAAAAAAATTACAAAAATCTTTAATTACACACTTGTAAAAGACAAGAAGCAACCACAGGAGCTTTATCAGTCTTCATATGTGGTGACTTTCACGTGGGCGTACGTTTGGTATGCCTTCCTGTTGCACTTCTGAAGCGTGGCGCCCAGCTGCCTTCCGGGTCCGACCTCGTAGGTGTGTGGGAAATGCTGTCCTTGCGTCCTCTCGTAGATCTCGTGCAGGGTCTGCTCCCATTTCACGGGTGACACCAGCTGCTTAACCAGCTGCCTGCGCACGTGGCTCTCATTCATGTAACGTTTTCCATCTACGTTGGAGTAGACGCTGATCTCAGGACGTCGCACCTGGATGGGAAGGGGACGAATAGGAAATCGCACATGGAACTTGTGGTTAGGAGGCTCAAAATGATTTAAATACAATGTCAGATGAACAACACATGTCATACTACATCAAATATGTTTTTGACTTTATCAGTCCCTCACATGGCCAAATCTTCTTTACAGTGTTGCTTATTTAGGCTTATTTTTTTAATTAAATAGATGACATTGTGTTATATATTGTTTTGCAGCTCATATGTGCTTGTATTTACTTAATTTTAAGACCTGCTAAGGACCAGATGTAAAACCCTGGGTGTACTTTCCATTTAACTTTCCGAGTCAGACTGAATAGGATGGGTTATCTTAAAAAAATGAGGGCTGGTGTAGCTTTACAGAGCAATTGAATGCATGTTTCAGAAAATATGTTAATCTCTTTTGGATAAAGTGGCTGACTGACCTCCACCTGCCGGAGGACCTCTCTGAGGGGTTCAGTAGCCGATGCCATCAGCTCAGTGTGGAACGCCCCACTAACTGGGAGAGGTTTGGTCCGCATGAACTTTAGGCGCCGAGAGTTTTCCTGGAGGAAATCCAGAGCCTGAGAAGACAAAGAAGACAGCAGAAATGACAAGAGCAGCTCTTAACAACTTTTTTGATGGCTGAGAGAAGACAGAAAAGAGAACACAATAGATTCACGGTATATTAAAGCAGCAAGAATATATGAATGTATTACCTGCTGGTGCCCTGCAATAACCCTGCCATCTGGAAACAGGTAGTTAGCCACAGAGCACACAGGATTCTCCATCCCCAGACTCTTGCAGTGCTCTTTTGCCTGCAGACAGGCATAATTATACTGAGCCTGAGGTCTACCAATGACTGACAGCATCCCACTGGGAACCAGTTCTGAGGCCTTCTGCATAGTCTCCGCTCGCACCTTCACTGCATACAAAGCTAGAAGATGCATAAGGAGTAAATACAGAATATTAACCAAAGTTGTGATTAAAACACCTTTTACAGATGCACAACCCCCCCCAAAAAATAAATCTTTCTACCTTCTGCAAAGTTCATCGCCCCAGAAAAGACAAGAGCAGCAAATTCTCCGACACTGAAACCTGCAGCAGCGACACACATCTCAATGGCCTGTGTACAGAAGGAAACAAGTCAAAAAAAATAAAAAATAAAAAATAAAAACGTAACAGCCTCCCGATTATGACCGATATATCATTTACGTCACTGATACATCCGTAACTGAAATTAACTCAGAACAATTTGTTTATTTTTTAAATGGTCATTCTGAATCAGAAGATTATTTACGGTGATGTTTTTGGTGGGAGTGAAACAACAATCTACTCATAAAAACAATAAAAAGAAGATGTGATAATAAGAAATAATCACTGTTGGAAGCCTTATTTACTCTATCGTCTTAATCAGGTGCAGTAATTAAAGTTAAAATGAGAAACTTTGCATTTGAAAGATGCTCTTCTACTGAGCACTCAAAATGCTTTCTTACAACAAGCATCATTCATCCACACCTTCATACATAATGTCCGCAGATTTTAAATATAAATTAATATTACTGCAGCAGTATTTTAAAAAAAAAAGAAGATAAAATGGCCACATTTAAGAAGGCAGGACCTGCAGTTATTGTCCCTTTTCCAGACATTTATCTGGCACTTACTTTGGGGTTTTCTTGGTTGAGTCTCTCCACAGCAGCCAGGGAGGTGACAAACACCGCCGGCTGACAGTGAACCGTTTTCTGCAGCTCGTCCTCGGGGCCCTCCAGACACAGAGACAGCAGGTCGTAACCCAGGATCTTCTGGGCTACGGTGAACATTTCTTTAACGTTGGGGTATTTCAAAAGTCCTCTGCCCATGCCCACAAACTGGCTGCCCTGACCGGGGAAGAGAAGCACGGAGCAGCCGCTGGGGTCTTTTTTGGGTCTCCGCTGAGGCGCCGCGGCTGGCTCGCTGTTTGGGGGAGAAGCGGGGGCTTCAGCCGGAGGAGGGTAGCCTCCAGCCGTGGAGCCGGGCTTGTTGGTGGACAGCGTCCTGCTCAGAGAGACCAGCGACCTGACCTTCCCTCTGGAAGATGCTGCCATCCTGACTGCCACTGATGCCAACATGAGCTGTTCCTCATCCAGCGACGTGTCTGTGGATGAAATAAGACGCACCGCCCGCCCGGACAAACTGTAATCACCGAAAGAATCAACTCTGGTTGAACTCAACTCTGATATCTGCTCGGCATGACACCTCACAGGGAGACGCCATGTTGTTTATACGGAGTTTTCTTCTCGTCTTCTTCCGGTTGACATTCAGGCTCTTTCACGCTGCAGCGCCACCTCAGGTCAAACTATGTCATGCTCTACGGTATCGTGTTTTTCTTTTCTGTGCTTTAATTTGTCTACAAAGTGAAAATAACTATAAGGGCTTTTAAGTATACACAGACATGTGCTTCTTAAATTTAGCTTAACTAGCTCCAGAGGTAGGAAGTAAAAAAGTAAAAAAAACTTCCTTGCTGTACTTAATTTTTACTCCCTACATTTTTAAACAAATATCTGTAGTTTCCACTCCGTATATTTGCGAAACAAGCTCGTTACTTTGGGTTTAACGCATTTGGGGGAAGTTAATATTTCACGTCACTGCAGGCCTTCAAACAATGAGATTTGAGCCTAAACAGTGACGCATGAAAGCTAGTCGCGTTTTAATCAGTAGAGGATGTCGCATAAAAAGAGATGAAAGAACAAACCATGTACCATAGTTTTATTTATTTTTAGCACAACACCAGAACAACCCCAGGTGCCCATAATTTGCGGTACTTCAGAATCTAGCTAGCCCTACAAAAAAAGGAGTGAACATAAAAGGAAGTAACGTGTTGTGTCAGGTAATTTCAAATTTCAAATTACCTGACACAACATTTCTATCACCTCAACAAACATAAGCAAACTCACTAACTGTGTCACAGTGTGTTGCTAGCTAAAGTTACACTTGCTGTATTTCACAGGGAGAGAAAAGAATGAGAGCTAACTTCACTCAGAGATGTAGAAAGAAAGAGAAAGAAGCCAGGCTGTATTTAAAGGTAAGGACTGCTTAGTGATATTTGATAAAACGTAATTGTATTTTAACCGGGACATAAAGTGCTTGTCTTACTCCCTTCTTCTAGCTAGAAATTACTCGCTAAGTGGTAAGGACCATTCATGGTCACACAGCACATTGGGGGATGTTGACTATGAAGTGATATGGTCAGTAGTGATGTGTCGGTGCCGGTGGGAGCCGGATCTTTGACGTGAACGACGCGAGCCGGCTCCTTATCGGGAGCCGTTTTTATTTTTCTTTCTCTCACCCTCTCTCTCTCTCTCTCGCACTTTTTTTCCGCTTCACTCCGCATGCGAGCCTTGTGCTTTGCGCTGGGAAGAGGGGGGAGGGGCGGTAGTTACACTCGCAGTAGCACAGGAACAGAGCGGGAGGGAAAAGGAGAGAAAGAGAGCCAGGGGCAACAATGTCACATTAGAAAGGTAGAGTAATCATCCACAACTATTTTCAGTTGCAGATGATAAAGGATTCAGAAAGTTTATTCATGCAGGCCCATATGACAGAGAATGTGCATCTTCTTTTTGTTTTCCATATTTTAATTTATATTTAATTGTGTTGTGGTTTGCAGTGTTTTGTGTTGTTTCACTTTAAATTTGTTTAAAAGGAAAAAGCTGAAAATTTAAATATTTAAAAGTTGAAATGTGAATAGTTGGTTTTTGTATTATATGATTTATTTATTACATTTTATGTGGAGTGAATAAATAAAAGTATATTTACGGTACCCTAGAGACAAAGCACGTACAAACTCCAAAACACGTAAAACCTCCAAAACACGTAAAAATTCCAAAACATGTAAAAACTCCAAAGCACGTACAAACTCCAAAACACGTAAAAATTCCAAAACACATAAAAACTCCAAAACATCTACAAAAGACAGCAGAGGTGCTCCAGGATGCTAGGCGCAGTGTTGAGCTTTTGTTACCTAGTGGCTACACAAGCCAGCAAGTACCAACAACCGTATTTGGTGTGTGGTAGTAACAGGTAAATGAACATTTTTTTAAAATCATTTGAATATATATGAGTGCTTGTGTATAAATACACAAACAATACACAAATGGTTTCAATTGTGTAATTTAAGTGATCTAGGTAGCTCTGTTTTGGAAGTTCAGTTAACGCTAGAAATGTGTTTTGGAATTTGTACGTGCTTTTTGGAGTTTGTACGTGTTTTGTCTCTAGGGGCCACCATATATATTTATATATAAATATATATAAATAAAACCACTTTTTTTACATTAGTAATTCCTTTTGTGCATAATTTTGTATTATTGTTAATAATAAATTAATTAAAGCAACAAAACAACCTGAAGAGCCGGTTCGGAGCCGAAAGGGCCGGCTCTTTTTAGTGAGCCGAGCCGAAAGAGCCGGTTCTCTAAAAAGAGCCGGAAATCCCATCACTAATGGTCAGACAGGGGAGGGGCCAGTCAGATTTATCAACTCAACCTCCTTAAAGCGTAGAGAGGCTGAAACCAATCTCTGGTGAGCCTGGTTAAGGAAAGAGATGAGTTGGTGCCTGAGATGCCAAATTCCAACATCCTCATTCCCACCATTGTGATAACACTCTCACACAGGCCCAGAGAGCAGATGTTGCTGCATTGCAAGAGTATTTTGCAGATGAGTTCTACCCCCTGCCCAGCCGAATGACTCTCACACAGCACCATTTAGAAATGCAGCCTGGTGTGACGGTGCAATCACTGCCCTACAGGTTGCCTGAACATAAGTGACAAAGTGTTAAGAAAGAATTTGCTGAGATGCTGATAATGGGACTGATAGAAGACTCACACAGCACTCGGTGTAGCCCCATAGTTCTGGCCGTGAGCCCTGCCTGCCAACCTAAATAAGTGTAGAGTTGGACGGAGGGAGGTACAGTATTGAATGAGTGCCTCCTGGGATACAGACAGGTGTGTCTACAGGTGGAGAAGATGGCCACCATTGCATCCTGCATGCCTCCCTAGACCAAAAAGGAGGTGAGGTGGTTTCTGGGTCCGGCTGGGTGCTATCACCGGTTCGTACCTTGATCTGCAGACCTGACCACCCCCTTGACTGATTTCACCCAGAACTGTGTCCCAGATCTGGTCCAGTGGATGGAGGGTTGGCCAGGCGGCGTTTGTGCAGGCAAAAAAAACACTCTCTGTGGGGAGCCGCTATTACACACACCTAACTTTTTCCTCCCTTTCATCCTGCAGGCAGACGCCTCAAAGAGAGGGCTGTCATTTTGTCCCAGCAGGTAAGGGCGGTAGGTTCAGCTGGATGCGGCTCCGGCCTCGGCCTCAGTCGGGCGTTGGAGATGTGTGGCAGGGTTGTGGTCTCTGGCTCTGCTGCAGTGGAGGGATGTTGCAGTGGGCTCAAGGGGTTGTGCCTGGTGACGCGGGGGACCTGCTTCAAGTAGCTCGGTGTCCACATCTTCTCAGACCTGACGTGGTCTGCCCACATTCAGATACAGTCCAAAAAGGCTAGGCAGCGCCTGTACCACCTACAACAACTGAGGAAGTTCAGGGTCTCGCCAGTGATCCTTAGGACTTTCAATGCAGGCGCTGTGGAGAGCGCCTGTATAGAAACAACAATCACACAGAATATCTCATCCTGGTTTGGAAACAGCTGTGTTAAGGAACAAAAAGCTCTTCAGAGAGTGATCCGTACAGCAAAACGCTGCTGCAGGACTGCTCTCCCCTCCCTACAGGACATTCACACCAGGAGATGCTGGTGCAGACCAGTACAGATATTGAAGGACCCGTTTCACTCCAGCAATAAACTGTTTCAACTTCTGGAATCAGGTTGCGCAACAACAGATAGGCTCACAAGGAGCTTCTACCCTCATGCCATCTGTGTATTAAAGTTGTTGTTCAGAGATGAACAACTGTTTTCTATACATAACAAAACACTTTACTGGGAGCTTGTGACAAAACATCATTTGTTGCCATTTCTTTTCTTGAATTGATGAAAAATGCTAAAGATTAAAAAGTTCAAGAGCAAAAAATAGTATTTTTACACCAGCAAGGTGATTCCCAAAGAGCTATTAGCTGAAAACCTGCCATAACTTGGCAAAGTTCCAATGTGTCCCTTAAATTATCAGGAAAAGTGTGGGCTATGGGAAAAAGAAAATTTTGCAGTAAATCAATGTGATCGCTTGCATCACTGGAATTATCATCTTGATCTCTCTTGTCCTTCTTTCGTTCCAGACGTCTTGAAAACAAGTTTTAACAAAGTCCTGGAGAAGTGCCCAATGCTGGAGGACCTCCTGCTTTACCCCTGGCTCAGATAATCTCATCTCTGACACGCATACATACTGAATTCACATCTTGCCATACAAATGTGATACAGTAACCAACTTTCTTTCTTTCAGAAAAAAAGAAAATTGGGAGATTCAAAATTTTCCTCACAGTAATGTTTGCATCAGTCTATCAGATGAATCCAAGTCCAATGTTTACATCAGTTACAATGATGATGCTCGGTATATTCTTTCAGCCACAGCAGTAGAAAGTCAGGAGTGAATCTCATTGAAATTGTAGCTGCATTTGCTATTTAATTTAACTGGAATAAATACAGTTTACAAATCCTTTAAAAAATAAATCTGTTATATTTGAGCTCACATAGATAGTCAGTACACACACTCTGTTTTTATCCCTTTATCTTTCATTGGTCTGTCGTTTGATATAATAAGAAAGTTAATGGCATGGCTGCTCTGGCAGTTGTGTGGAGTGAAGAGAGATAGGACCCAAATGCAGAGGCTGACGAGGACTTAAACTGAAAATATGCCTTTTATTGAGACAGCACAAAACGACAAACAAAAATGCAGGAATACAAAGACTAAAGTAACAAAAACTAAACAGGGAGGGAACTAGAAACAAGTATAAAAAAACTAAAGATCTGAGACGTGGAACACAACAAATGATAACCTGGAACATGGGAAATGGGAAATGTCATGGATGATACACAGACAACCCAGCAACAAACAGAGGAAGACAATGGGCTTAAATACACAGAGGGATAAATGAGTGAATAAGACACAGGATGAGAGCACAGCTGCGAGAAATCACAAACAACAAGACCAGGGGAAGGAAAACTGAAAACACTAACATAGAATAAGGAGCTTAGAAAGAAAGCGTCTGGACTTCTTTAAGTTGCTTGAAGACATTCAAGCAAAGTTTAAGTTCCTTTCATCCGAGAAGGTGAAACGTCTTCAAGCAACTTAAAGAAGTCCAGACGCTGTCTTTCCAAACTCCTTAGACTACGATGACCTGGATGACTGAGAACCTTCACAGACATGAAAACACTAACATAGCACACGAGACTATCAAAGTAAAACAGCAAACAAGAGACTTTTACAAAGACACAGAGTTGACACTGAGACATGACTGACTGGGGAGAAATTGGGGAACATGGAAACAAGAGTGACTAGACATGACACGTGAGACACAGGGGCAAGGCAAAGTAACAGAAACCTAAAGCCTAAGAATATAACACAAGAAGAAAACAATAAAGAGAACCAAAAACATACATAAGAATAATCAATGAATATAAATGAACAAACACAAAACACTGGGTCACAGACTCAGTACCATGACAGTTAAATGTACAATAATAAATACTTTAAATCAGATGACAATGTAGCTGACACTGTGTTTATTAGTGTGTGGTCAACCACAAATCTTCATACTGTCATCCATACATGAGGTCTTTATACAAATAATGAAAAGATAATGAGAGAAACTGTTTAACTGATATGAAATGATTGAATTATATGAAATATTATGGCTTTGTCTGCCAGATTGTTTTTCTGTAAACTACTTTGAACTACTGGCAGTCAGTGATGTCACTGAAAGGCAAGATTCTATGTTGTGTTGCCGTAGTTTCCAGAGTTTACTTATAAAGCTCACTTACAGAACTCAGTTAGAAAAGTCAAGCATTTGAAGGACGCACATTTGAAGGAATATTAACTCAGTATTAACTCATTACGGTTTACATTTTCGATTTTAAAAGTTCTCCAAAATTACAATGAAAAAGGAAACAAGAAAAATTACCACTCCAGCCGATAAGAAAGATTCAGGAGATCAAGGTAAGTAAAATAATAAAATAAAATCCTGGTAAAATCCAAATAACAGAAAGTACAATCCTAAAAATGTTGACACTGTGTGAATCATTTTTAGAGCATTTGAATCGTATGTTTGATTGAAAATAGCTTTACTACAAGATGTCAAATCAAAGAAAGGTTACCGTTTTTTGGTAAATAATGTAATAAGTTTATTTTTGGACTCAACAGTAAAAACAGACCAACAAGTGTCATCAAGCTCTAAGACTTAGTAAACCTAGTGTCAATTCTGGTCAGTTTTTTAATCCCAGAATAAACTTGTAATAATTTAAGCAAAAGCAATTTTAAATTCTTTGCCATCAAAATGCTTCCAGTCCTGATGTCGGGGACTCTTTTTCACCACTGTGTTGTTGTCGTTTATAGATTGTAAGAGCAGGACTGCTAAAAGAAAGGCCAGTCCTGAAAAGAAGACCCCAATAAAAAGGAGGAGGGTCGCTGAGCAGGCTGGTCCTTCCACCAGCAAAGATGTGGTCAAAGGAGTAAAGCGCAAGGTTGTGCAAGATGGAGAGGGCACAACAAAGAAAGCAAAGAAGGCTAAACTTCTCGACCATATGAGCGGTGACAAGGAGCAAGCATCTTCCTTGTTGGACACTGATAAAGGTAGGCTAATTAGTTGAGTGAGGGGGTAGATTCAGTGTGGTTGCTAGGTTTAAGATATTGGTGTTTAGTGTTTGGGAGATATTTGTGTCTATCATCCAGTGAGCTGATGTGCTTTTGGTGTTTTCCACATCTCCAGACTTGAACAACAAACAGGTGTGCGCAAAAAATGGCAAAAGAAAGGCCGCGGGAGACAACAGAGAGTCACCCAAGAAAAAAAAAAGGAATGTGGACCAGGACAAAAAATCAGTGGCAGACCAAAAATGTAAGTAGCAAGCAGCCTGGGTTTTATATTCAGGGGAAGAGCAAAAAGAACATCTAGGCTACAGAGGAGAGTAATTTGTGTCACAGCTGTAGTGAAACAAAATTTGCGTTTGTATGTTTAGGTGAATTCCAAGCCAGATATGTGGAGGAGCACCCGCTCGGAGAAGGAGGCTGCGGAGCAGTGTTTGCTGGCTACCGGATAGAAGATCGTTTTCCAGTAAGTGTTGAGATGATGGCAGTAAGACAAGCAGTAACGCAGATAATGGATAATATCGTAAGCTGAGACGTGTGCTGTGTTTCCACCTTTCATTATGTCATACTGAGGAAATGCTCACCAATGCTCTGTGTCTTTTAGGTAGCCATCAAACACATTCCCAAAAATAAAGTGTACTGCAAAGTGGCAGTAAGTGTCCAACACTTGAATCAGTTTTACATTACTGGATTGAATGCAGCGTTCCTCATCATCCACTTTGTTGTAATATTTCAGGATGAAAGCGGGAAGAAGCTCTCGGTGGAAGTGGCCATTATGCTTAAACTTGCTGGTGAAGCAGAAGGGTCAGTAGGAACATCAGCACCTGTGTCCTTGCTGGAGTGGTTCGACCTTGGCAAAGAGCTGATCCTGGTGCTGGAGAGACCTGTTCCGGCTGTGGACCTGCAAAAATACAAAGCAGAAAATGGAAGAATTTTACCAGAGGACAAGGCCAAGGTAGGTTGACTGAAAGAACCTTAGACTGTACAGCATACAATCAAGGCAGAAAAGCATTAACTCATTATTGTCGTTTTCATCTTTTCCAGGTCATTCTGAAGCAACTAGTTGATGCTGCAAAGGAACTTGAGGATAAACACATCTTTCATCGGGACATCAAGGGAGAAAACATTCTGATTGAGACCGGCTCAGATGTGCCTCGTGTTCGCATCATTGACTTTGGACTGAGTTGCTTTGTTAAGCAGCGATCTCTGTATCGCATCTTCTATGGTAACATATTCTGCTCCTGCTTTTCACAGATGTAACAATTTGTGTCTTTTGTTTTAGCAGAAATTGCAATTGTGTCTGTTTGTTAGGTACTCCTGTTCACACCCCTCCCGAGTGGTACAGGAGGAGTTGCTACAGGTGTGGACCCACCACGGTGTGGCAAATGGGAGTGGTGTTGTATGAAGCGCTTCATGCACGGGACTTTAATACCGAGAGCTTCCTCACAAAGAAACTGAGCATCAAAAAGCGTCTGTCCACAAGTAAGAAAACTTCACACTTCCAGATTTACTGATGCCTTGGATCACTAGAACTATCATCTTCATCTTTTTGATCTTTTCTTTCTTTCAAGAATGCCGGAATTTCTTGGACGCATGCTTAACTAAAGTCCCGGAGAAGCGGCCAACACTGGAGGAGCTCCAGCTTCACCCCTGGCTAAGATAACACACACAAACACACAATTCACACCTTATCATGCAAGTGTGATACATTGTAGTAACTTACTTTCTTTTTTCTGTTGGACAGGAATAGATAGAATGGGACAATCTTAAAAATAAATAAATAAAAATTTTGCTTTCTTGGGAGTTCCTGTAACCCCCCCAGCCATCCCAGGAAAGGGGATCTCTCTTTGAATGGGCTTTCCCGAGGTTTCTTCCCATCGATCTGGCCCCCTGGGGAGTTTTTCCTCGTCTTCATAGAGAGCTTGGGCTGGGTCAGGAGCTCCATCAAAACTGTCTTTATTTGATGACTTTAATGTCATCAAATAAAGATGTGTTTTGCCTAAAGTAAAATTTGATCAAAATAAAACTTGTTTAATTCATCTTTGCTGAGGATTCTCTTTCATTACTATTTCAAAGATTGTTTTGTTTTTTTTTGTTTTTGTTTTTTTACCCATGGTGCATTTTGACAAATAAGAAAACTAAATCAGGTTAAAGTGTGCACAAAGACGGTCACACTGCAAATGCTCTGAAGACTTGCATCTGTTGCTCTAACCCCCAACTAGGTTGGACAGATTTCCTGGTTCTACCAGAGGTTTTTTTCCTTCAAGAAGGGAGTTTTTCCTTCCCGCTGTTGCTGAGTGTTTGCTCATAGTGGGCTGTAAAAGTAAAAAAGTTAATAAGAGGCATTCATAGCAGAGTTATCACAAAGGGATCTATATAGCTTAAATGTACAATTTCTACATGACGAATTATAACTTCATTATGTATAAAAGGTCCTGTGGATAATTACTCCTATTTGTAACTTTACACAAGAGAAGGTTTGCTGTCACACTGTTTATAACAGGTTGGGTTTTGTCCTCTGAGTTGAGCCTTTGGTTGCAGTTTATTGAAGAATTTCCTCTGAAGATGTAGATTTAAAGTCCTGCTTATACATAGAAATGTGCTTTAGTTCATGTTTCTGACATGTCTGCCTCAGTGGATCAATAGAAGATCTGGCACAGGAAACTGGATGATGAAAGAAGGGTAGGAGTGTATATACACTACCAGTCAAAAGTTATGGTAGTCATGCTAGTTCAGTGTGATTCAATTTTGCATAAATCCCCAACAGTGTCCCCAGCAAAGCACTTGACACCATCACACCTCCATGCTTCACAGTGGGAACCATGCATGTAGAGACTAGAGATGGACCGATCCGATATTAGGTATCGGTATCGGTCCGATACTGACATAAATTACTGGATCGGATATCGGCGAGAAATAAAAAATGTAATCCGATCCATTAAATATCAAAAAAGCACCTCACAAAACTTGCGACACGGTGTAACTCGGCTCATAACCGTAGCACGTCGGAGCAGTGCACGTCAAGTGATAGAGCGGCTGTGTGTATTTGTAGCCTCGCTAGCAATCCAGCAATTCATCTCCGAGGAAGTTATCCTAGAGAGAAGTAAAGCAAGTGTGTAAGTTCATCTCTGAATGTTTGTAAAGCGTACCTGCGTTAAGCTTAACCACCGATATATAGAGCGTCTGCCTCTTCTCTCTCTCTCCCTCTCCTGCCGCTACTTCATGAAACTCCTTAATGATCAGCTGATCGGCTTTTCTGTCGCGAGTCTCTTGTTTGTTTTTGGCCCACTTTGCACCACAAGGAGGAAAACAGCAGCTGAACAACAGCAGCGCGTTTAAGCTTGATAAG
The DNA here is from genome assembly GCF_036321145.2 of Pelmatolapia mariae. Taxonomy (NCBI): domain Eukaryota; kingdom Metazoa; phylum Chordata; class Actinopteri; order Cichliformes; family Cichlidae; genus Pelmatolapia; species Pelmatolapia mariae. The sequence goes on from NC_086242.1 coordinate 14,391,150, forward strand.
CTGTTGTTAGAATTTATTTAATATTACTTTCTAGACCAGGATCGTTTTCTACGTAGCTGACGGCTGGTAACTGTGCAGGGGCGGATCTAGCAAAGTTTAGCCAGGGGGGCCGATAGGGCATTAACAGGGAAAAGGGGGCACAAAGACATACTTTTCTTTCTTATTCTCATTTAAAATGTCTAGCTTTTAATAAATAATTATCTGAATCTTACACCCAAAGTTTTAATCTGATGTAAAATGTATAGAAGTCCATTACTGTATATAGTAACTGTTAAATGTCTAATATACCCCAGTAAGCTATAGTACTTTTTCCTTTGGGAAGATACCATCTGTGAATTCTGCAATTCTGTAGTAGAAAGATGTTGAATCTATTTAATAATTCTTGAAAAATAATTTATTTGTGTGCATTTTTGTTTCACACTGCATCAAATTAAAGTTGATTATGTCGATTAAGCATCATGAGGTGGAGGGTGGTTCCCTTTTTTTTTTTTTGCTGGGAGTTTGCAACCCTATTAGTTAGGTTGCTTAATATTTCTGCTAAGTACTCTTTAAAATACCAGAATAGGGAGGATGGAGTAGGTTTAAGTTTATTAGATTGATCAGTATTGCTGAACTATGAAATATTTTGGGTGCAGTGTATTTTTTTACATACAGGTATAACAGAATAGCTTTAGTGTTGTTGTTTATTTAAATTTGAGTATGAACTTATACAAAATGCAGCAAGATATTAAAAAAAAAACAGTTTTATTGATTAAAAAACACACTATATCGGATTAATATCGGTATCGGCAGATATCCAAATTTATGATATCGGTATCGGTATCGGACATAAAAAAGTGGTATCGTGCCATCTCTAGTAGAGACCATCCGTTCACCTTTTCTGCGTCGCACAAATACACGGCAGGTGGACCCAAAGATCTCAAGTTTGGACTCATCAGACCAAAGCACAGATTTCCACTGGTCTAATGTTCATTCCTTGTGTTTCGTGGCCCAAACAAATCTCTTCTGTTTGTTGCTTTTCCTTAGTGGTGGTTTCCAGAGGTGGGTTGAGTATCAAAAAATTGTACTCAAGGAAGAGTAGAATTACTTTACAATATTATTACTCAAGTGAAAGTGAAAAGTAGTCATCCAAAAAATTACTCAAGTAAGAGTAAAAAAGTAGTTGGTGAAAAGACTACTCAAGTACTGAGTAACTGGTTGTAAGGTCTGATATATTTTTTTACTTTTTAAAAATAAAAGCTATTATAAAAACAAAAATAAATAAATATACAAATTTTAGTATTTTCAAACAGAATATATCTAAACACACTGATAAATTAAGGCACAACAATTTGAATTTCCAGATTTCAGTTTTTCACAAGATAAAGCTTTTTAACCAATAACTACAGTAAATAATATAAATATATTAACAGTGCAAACCATTTCCAGTGACAAGATGTGCTGTATACTTTATATTCACTTTTACTCCAAATGGCACAGCAGCCTCAGAGAAAACATTAGAACGAGGCATCTTCAACATATGCACATGCAAGGCAGCTCACTTTACCATAAATTGTATGGGTGTGCATCTATTTCTGCATATTTAGCAAAAATGCGCCATTTCTTCACTCAGTAAGGTGGTGATTGAGCTTCAGCAGCAGTTTGCTCTCAAGGTTCTTGCTGTGAAGCTGTAACTGTTCAGCAGTGAACAGGAGTCTCGCACAGTCTTTCACAAGCTCCAGATGCAGGAAGAGCTGTATTGATTTTGATTGACAGCTTCTTGATGTGAGGAAAGCTATGCAATAGATCAGGGGTCGGCAACCCTAAAATAGCTGATCTGCACTTTGCCAACATAAAGCTCCATAAAGTTGTTCTATATAGTGTGTAACTGTTGATATAGAGCGTTAATAAATGTATTATTAATGCAATGGTTCATATGGCACATTGACTTCTGAGGAAATTTTACCTCTCCAGCTCCCCGGCTTCTGGCTTTCCTGATCCCATGGACCCAAAGAAGTCAGCTTCGTCAGATAGGCCGCTGTTTGTGCTGGCCTCATCCAGCTCTGTGTCTAGGTGATATCTGATGAAGTTGAGGCCTGTGGAAAGATATATGGCTTTCAAAAGAATCATGTCTGGGCATTATAGTCCTGTATAAACTGCCTAAACAAGCTGTCTATACAGCTTGGCAGATGTTTGCCGTGAAAAATTTATTCACACTGGACATGTTTTTTTTACTAAATCTGTTGAAAAACGACATCTTGTCATTTATATTCCGCACAAACACTATGCAATGAATTCCAGATTAAGTTCAAAATAAGAACGTATGTAAGGCAAGAGAACGCAAACAGCTCAGTCTGCGTGGCTGCAAAAAGATGAAACACGCCCCTTCCAACCACAGGGGAGGGAGACGGATGAAGCTAGCCTCCTAGGCTGTTTAAACTAAACAAGCTGCTGTTTCACATAATAAACCCCGTCAACCGCAGTATTGCCTTCTGATTTAACAGTTAAAGCAGCAGAGACGATCTGTGTTTACATGTGCGTGGAACTCTAGCTTCATTAACCAGGTTAGCTGTTAGCTTATGGCTCACGCTAGCTAACCAGCGAGAGGTTAAAAGAATAACCGAAGCTGTGGACACAACACCCACAAACTTATCTCACCACTACGTAGCGCCAAAAATATGATGTGATTCTAGTTTATTCAAACTGAGGGCAGGAGGAAAACCGCTATGGGCAGAAATTTGTGCCATCAGAAACTGAATTTGAATAAGTTAAATTTGAATTTGAATTGTAACTTGAATAAAAGCTTTTGAAAACTGAATTTGAATTAGTCTAATTTGAAATTGAATTTATGGTTTGAAAATGATCATCACTAAATTGAAATTGAATTTTATATATTGAAAATGAATTGATTTGCTTTGAAACTGCATTTTATCCTTTAAAAATTCAGCTCTCGAATAATTTCAGTTTCACTCTCACCATTCAATTTCAGTTCTACAATTCAATTTCAGTTCCAAAATTCAGTTTTTTGGAACTTACTTCCGGTTCCGGTTCAAGAGTAAACGAGCGCAGATTAACAGAACTACGTTTTACCAGCGGGCCGAAAGTGTTACTGACGGGATTCTACAGCATCTTGAGCTGAATTAAGACTTCAGAAGTCATTCGTCATGTCGATTGACCAGCGGATAAACTCTCAGGTTGGTAATAAATGTATTACATGTATAAGAACAAGCGTCATGTTAACAATTGATAGCCGTACAATAACTTTTATGCTTATTGTAGCTGTTAGCTAAAAACGCTAATTTAGCCTAGTTTGCCCTGGATTTAGCTTTGACAAACAAATATGATCGACTGTTTCTAGTAGAATTCCAAAGTTGTCATCTTGTACCCTGTCAGAGCCCTGTATGCTTGCAGAGACCCCTACAGTAGGGAAACATGCAAAACGGTGTCCAAACCTTTGTATTTTAGCTTTATTTATGTCTCACACAGCATCCCAACTCTTTAGCTAACTTAATAACTTTAGCTAAAGTGAATAGTTAGTCTAATTCATTAGTGCAGCATTACTGGATCACCTCCGTTTGAAGTGATATGATATGTGACTATCACTGTGTTTAACTATCATAATAATTCTTAGGGTACTGAGTGCATGCTTAGTTTTTTTTTTTTTAAACATACTGCTCCATTGCTATGTTTGACAGGCTGAAGTTGTCGGGTCACCTCCTAAATCGATCATCTTTTACAGGTGTTTTGTGCCAGAAATGGAGTGTCCACTGAAGACTGAAGATACTGAATCTCTACGCCTTGCCATTGATCCCTCTTGTGCCTTCATCTAGACAAGAGACATTAACTTAACCACTCTCACATGCTCTGTACCTACATCACCTTCCCTGACAGTCGTAGCTTGGCTCATCTGAGGGTGAAATTATAAGAATGTGTTATTTTGCAAAGTGCTCTCTAGGGTTCCTAAATAAAATATGGCATTGAGGTCATTTCTTTTGAATTAATCCCTTCTTCTGAAATATAAGAACCTCTCCTGGTTTTAATGACACTTTGGATTTCCTTACTTTCTGTTCCACTCCCAACCCCAAACAGATGCTGACACAGTAACATGGAAGAGGGAAAGAAGTTGGAAAGGACTACTATAAATAAACCTAATGCCTAACAATGAAAAATGTAAAATAAGAACAATAATAATAATAATAAAGATAAAAGATGAAGTAACAAGTTTGTTGTTTATTCCAAATGATCATCCAGATGTCTGCGACATGTGATGACAAACACCATAATGGAAGGCCTTTGTCATCACATGCTTAAACTCATATATTTTTGCATATGCTGAACAGGCAGTCAGACATGCTGTAACTGTGGGGTAGAAAACTGCATGAACACCATACGGCAGGGGTCTCAAACTCCAGTCCTCGAGGGCCGCTGTCCTGCAACTTTTCCATGTGTCCCTGTTGCAACACACCTAGTAGGTCATTAGCAAGAGTATAGAACTTGAATGCATGCTGAGTTGGCAATTCAGCCATTTGATTCACGTTACAGCAGCTCATGAGTGAATGAACATGGTGCAATAAAAGTATTTTAGAAGTATATGTTTCCAAATACATATATTTACTTAAATTTACTTGAGTAGGTAGGGTTAGGGGTTGCCACCTCAGCATGCAGTCAAGTTCTACACTCTTGCTAATGACCTACTAATTGTATTCAGGTGTGTTGCACCAGGGACACACGGAAAAGTTGCATGCATCCCTCGAGGACTGGAGTTTGAGACCCCTGTCATATGGAATATGACAGGTGTGGTTGAACTGCATGAAGACTCTGAAGTTTCTCTTCTCTTCTGGCAGGACAGGAATGTAGCCTTGTCCTGTGAGCCACCGTAAGGATGTACTTGGAGTAGAACTGGACTGTCACCGGCCTCAGGCTCTTCACCTTTTCAAAGACAAAGCAGTCATTTAGATAAAATATTAGATATTGTTTACCTGTAAATGCACAAAGAGAATTTAGAAATGTAATTATTGTCAAGAGTGAACAAGCACTGATAGTGTAATCTACAGCTGTGGCCAAACGTTTAGAGAATGAGAAGTGTTGTTTATTTACAAAGTTTGCTGCTTCAGTGATAGTTGTATATCATATTATATCACTTCAAACAGGTGATCCAGTAATGCTGCACTAATGAATTAGACTAACTATTCACTTTAGCTAAAGTTATTAAGTTAGCTAAAGAGTTGGGATGCTGTGTAAGACATAAATAAAGCTCAAATACAAAGGTTTGGACGCTGTTTTGCCTGTTTCCCTACTGTAGGGGTCTCTGCAAGCATACAGGGCTCTGACAGGGTACAAGATGACAACTTTGGAATTCTACTAGAAACAGTCGATCATATTTGTTTGTCAAAGCTAAATCCAGGGCAAACTAGGCTAAATTAGCGTTTTTAGCTAACAGCTACAATAAGCATAAAAGTTATTGTACGGCTATCAATTGTTAACATGACGCTTGTTCTTATACATGTAATACATTTATTACCAACCTGAGAGTTTATCCGCTGGTCAATCGACATGACGAATGACTTCTGAAGTCTTAATTCAGCTCAAGATGCTGTAGAATCCCGTCAGTAACACTTTCGGCCCGCTGGTAAAACGTAGTTCTATTAATCTGCGCTTGAACCGGAACCGGAAGTAAGTTCCAAAAAACTGAATTTTGGAACTGAAATTGAATGGTGAGAGTGAAACTGAAATTATTCGAGAGCTGAATTTTTAGAGGATAAAATGCAGTTTCAAAGCAAATGAATTCATTTTCAATATATAAAATTCAATTTCAATTTAGTGATGATCATTTTCAAACCATAAATTCAATTTCAAATTAGACTAATTCAAATTCAGTTTTCAAAAGCTTTTATTCAAGTTACAATTCAGATTCAAATTTAACTTATTCAAATTCAGTTTCTGATGGCACAGATTTCTGCCCATAAACCGCTCCAATCCTCGAGGCCCAGTGTTCAAAAACTATTAAAAATATGCCTCAGATCACATTTGATTCCAGAAATTCAATAACCAACATATAAACATCATCTGTGCAAAGATTTATGTTTCTAAAGTGAAACAGTGAAAAATTACAGCCCTGTCAATACATGAATATCCAAACAAAATGTCCAATTATGGCACAAAATTGGACACCATGCCAGTTGAATTTTTTAGGTATTAAAGAGCAGAAATTAATTAATTTGTTAACAGGCCTAAAAATGCTTTTTTTTTTTTTTTTTTTTTTGAAGAATTAACCACACATTTACATGGCAATGGGCCTTTTCTGTCGTGCGCATGAAGCGTTTAATTGGTCTCTGGCCCTTTAAACTCCGAGGGGCTGTAACTTTGGTTTCTTTTGGTCAATTTGCATGATTGACACCCCTTTTTAATCGTTTTAGCCAATAGGATCACAGTAACGATGCCACGTTGACGTTACTTCAACCAATCAGACGTTTCAATGCCAAAACCCACGTGGGCCCAAATTTACTGCACGTGGCGTCTGTCCAGTCACGTGTCTGTATGTGGGTCTAAAGTGGAGGTCGTTGACGGAAAACGGCTCTGATGCAGCTAGGTAGGCGTGGTAACTACTGATAATCAGGTGGCTACCGGCTGCCAGCGAAAATAATGGAGGAAATGGGGACGGTAAGCCAATTTCTGTCTTTGCGCATTTGTGGTCTTCTTTTGCGGCTCATTCAGTGAATTTTGGTCAGAGCGTGATGAAACCTGGTGTGTGGAGTCAGTGATAGCTCTGGAAGCTAACCAGCCTATCTTTAGCCGGTTACATGAAGTCTGGAGAATTTCTGATTCGGTTTTGTTTGTTTAGCGGTCTTCTGTGTATTTACATAACTGCACGTTTAATCATGGCTCGTTTTCGATGTGTTTGGTGGTTGTAGAAATGGTTTATATGACATTTTAGCTGAGATTCACTGTGTTTTTGTACAGCACTTTGGGCAAACCTTTTGTTTTTAAATGTGCTATATAAATAAATTGGATTTGGATTTGGATTCAGAGGTTTCTGTGGATACCACACATGCCTGGACTTATATTTCTCACCCCGTGTTATAACCGATTAAACGTGATCTCCTCCTTTTTGCCCCCGATACCGGGGGCGTGGGGCTTAAGTGGTTAAACATGTCCTCACCGCAACACAACAGAATAAAATCATTAGGTCATTAGCAAGACTCTCTAGTACTTGACTGGATGCTGAGGTGGCAATCCAGCCATTTAATTCATGTGTGTTGGACTACGGACATATCAAAAAGTTGCAGTACGCGGAACCGAGCTCGACACAGCTGCTGTAACTGGCATCCACCTAACCACAGTTAAAAAGAAATTTAGAGTAAACTTACTGCGACGTTTTCTTAAGGTTAGAGTTGAGTTTTTCGTGCTAAAATATCGGTTTATTTGGGCTCACACTGAAGACCCCGCGTTATATAGCTGTTTTTTCATACTGCTTTTAAGCGAAACATGCTTTGTACATGACGCCAAGGGTGTTCATCCTCTTCAATTCTACCGAAGACAGTTGCCTCTACCATGTTTTCCTGTTTCTTCTTTCCGTGTGTCCGTCCGCTAGTTTGAAAGGGTTGGGCCGCCCTGCCCGCCACAGCTCATAACTGGTCATGTGACCGCATGGCTACATCTGATTGGTGAAGGAGTGAAGCGCAAGGTTGAGCAAGATGGAGGGCACAACGAAGCAAGCGAAGAAGGCTAAACTGCTTGACCATATGAGCGGTGACAAGGAGCAAGCGTCTTCCTCGTTGGACACTGGTAAAGGTAGCCTAATTAGTTGAGTAAGGGAGTATATTCAGTGTGGTTGCTAGGTTTAAGATATTGGTGTTTAGTGTTTGGGAGATATTTGTGTCTATCATCCAGTGAGCTGATGTGCTTTTGGTGTTTTCCACATCTGCAGACTGTAGTTTGAGCAACAAACAGGTGTGTCCGAGAAATGGCAAAAGAAAGGCCGCGGGAGACAACAGAGAGTCACCCAAGATAAAGAAAAGGAATGTGGACCAGGACAAAAAAATCAGTGGCAGACCAAAAACGTAAGTAGCAAGCAGCCTGGGTTTTATATTCAGGGGAAGGGCAAAAAGAACATCTAGGCTACAGAGGAGAGTAATTTGTGTCACAGCTGTAGAAAAACAAGATTTGCGTTTGTCTGTTTAGGTGAATTCCAAGCCAGATATGTGGAGGAGCACCGGCTCGGAGAAGGAGGCTGCGGAGCAGTGTTTGCTGGCTACCGGATAGAAGATCGTTTTCCAGTAAGTGTTGAGATGATGGCAGTAAGACAAGCAGTAACGCAGATAATGGATAATATCGTAAGCTGAGACGTGTGCTGTGTTTCCACCTTTCATTATGTCGTACTGAGGAATTGCTCACCAATGCTCTGTGTCTTTTAGGTAGCCATCAAACACATTCCCAAAAATAAAGTCTACTGCAAAGTGGCGGTAAGTGTCCAACACTTGAATCAGTTTTACATTACTGGATTGAATGCAGCGTTCCTCATCATCCACTTTGTTGTACTATTTCAGGATGAAAACGGGAAGAAGCTCTCGGTGGAAGTGGCCATTATGGTGAAACTTGCAGGTGAAGCAGAAGGGTCAGTGGGAACATCAGCACCCGTGTCCTTGCTGGAGTGGTTCGACCTTGATCTTGGTGCTGGAGAGACCTGTTCCCGCTGTGGACCTGCAAAAATACAAAGCAGAAAATGGAAGAACTTTACCAGAGGACAAGGCCAAGGTAGGTTGACTGGAAGAACCTTAGACTGTACAGCATACAATCAAGGCACAGAGTATTAGAGAAGTATTAACCCATTGACTCATTATTGTGTTTTTCATCTTTTCCAGGTCATTCTGAAGCAGTTAGCTGACGCTGCAAAGGAACTTGAGGACAAACACATCTGCGATCTCTGTACCGCGTCTTCTATGGTAACATATTCTGCTCCTGCTTTTCACAGATGTAACAATTTGTGTCTTTTGTTTTAGCAGAAATTGCAATTGTGTCTGTTTGTTAGGTACTCCTGTTCACACCCCTCCCGAGTGGTACAGGAGGAGTTGCTACAGGTGTGGACCCACCACGGTGTGGCAAATGGGAGTGGTGTTGTATGAAACACTTCATGCACGGGACTTTAATACCGAGAGCTTCCTCACAAAGAAACTGAGCATCAAAAAGCGTCTGTCCACAAGTAAGAAAGCTTCACACTTCCAGATTCACAGAGGCCTTGGATCACTAGAACTATCATCTTCATCTTTTTGATCTTTTCTTTCTGTCCAGAATGCCAGAATTTGTTGGACGCATGCTTAACTTCCCACCAATCCCCCTGGGGAGTTTTTCCTCGTCTTCATAGAGAGCTTGGGCTGGGTCAGGAGCTCCATCAAAACTGTCTTTATTTAATGACTTTAATGTCATCAAATAAAGATGTGTAAAATTTGATCAAAATAAAACTTGTTTAATTCATCTTTGCTGAGGATTGTCCTTCATTACTATTTCAACGATTTTTTTTATTACCCATGGTGCATTTTGACAAATAAGAAAACTAAATCAGGTTAAAGTGTGCACAAAGACAGTCACACTGCAAATGCTCTGAAGACTTGCATCTGTTGCCTCAACCCCCAACTAGTTTGGACAGATTTCCTGGTTCTACCAGAGGTTTTTTCCTTCAAGAAGGGAGTTTTTCCTTCCCACTGTTGCTGAGTGTTTGCTCATAGTGGGCTGTCTGATTGCAAAATTTAAAAAAAAAATTAATGAGAGGCATTCATAGCAGAGTTATCACAAAGGGATCTATATAGCTTAAATGTACAATTTCTACAGGACGAATTATAACTTCATTATGTATAAAAGGTCCTGTGGATAATTACTCCTTTTTGTAACTTTACACAAGAGAAGGTTTGCTGTCACACTGTTTATAACAGGTTGGGTTTTGTCCTCTGAGTTGAGCCTTTGGTTGCAGTTTATTGAAGAATTTCCTCTGAAGATGTAGATTTAAAGTCCTGCTTATACACAGAAATGTGCTTTAGTTCATGTTTCTGACATGTCTGCCTCAGTGGATCAACAGAAGATCTGGCACAGGAAACTGGATGATGAAAGAAGGGTAGGAGTGTATACACACTACCAGTCAAAAGTTATGGTAGTCATGCTAGTTCAGTGTGATTCAATTTTGCATAAATCCCCAACAGTGTCCCCAGCAAAGCACTTGACACCATCACACCTCCATGCTTCACAGTGGGAACCATGACCATCCGTTCACCTTTTCTGCGTTGCACAAATACTCGGCAGGTGGATCCAAAGATCTCAAGTTTGGACTCATCAGACCAAAGCACAGATTTCCACTGGTCTAATGTTCATTCCTTGTGTTTCGTGGCCCAAACAAATCTCTTCTGTTTGTTGCTTTTCCTTAGTAGTGGTTTCTTTGCAGCTATTTGACCATAAAGGCCTGAGTTGCAGAGTCTCCTCTGAACAGTTGATGTAGAGATGTGTCTGCTACTCGAACTCTGTGTGGCTAACTTTTTAAAAGTTAAAATGAGGGTTCCTGATGTTTAGGGACAAGTGGAAAAAAAAATACAAAAACATAATATTCTTGCACATGAGCTTCCTCATAGATCCCAAACCAGATGTGGAGATTATTTCTGAGACCGGTAGAAATCAATTTTTCATTTAACTTATCGTTTGCTGGGTTGTTACTTCTTCAGACCTCTGTTTGAATTATGAGAACGTTAGGTTACCACTTAATATTTTAATTTTTTCTTTACATTTCTTTAAACTCATATATGTTGCAAAAGTCTCAAGGGACCCATAATTTCTCTCTATTTTGCCAGATCTTTTCTTTTTTAAGTACTCTGCCGGCTTTATGAAGGTGTTTCAAAGCTGTTCTTTTGACACTGACTGCTTTTCAGTCATGCCCTCGAATGTTGTTTCAAGCTAAGTTATAGTGCATGGTTTGACGAGCTCAATGACCTCATGGAACGTTTAGGCACTGGTCAATTTTTGACAGCGCTGTATTTAACCAAGGGCTTCACTTGTCAGCCAATTTGTCACACTTCCGTTCAGCTTCTTCTGAGCCCCCGCCACTTTCTCGTGCCTCATGCACCAGGTGTCCTCAAGCTGCATTTGCTGGCGCCTATCTGGATGATGTGATCATCCACAGTGACACCTGGGTGGAGCATCTACAGCAGGTGGCCGCGGTCCTGTAGATCCAGAGGCAGGTGGGGCTCATGGCCAACCTGAAGAAGTGTGCAGTTGGATAGAGGGAGGTACAGTATTTGGGATACCACTTGGGAGGCGGGCAGGTGCGTCCAAGGGCGGAGAAGACGGCCGCCATTGCATCCTACCCACTTCCCAAGACAAAAAGGAGATGAGGTAATTCCTGGGGCTGCCTGGGTACTATCACCAGTTCCTGTCCGGGTTCGCAGACCTGACCAGCTCCTTGACTGACCTCACCCGAAAGGGTGCCCCAGATCTGGTCCAGTGGATGGAGCGGTGCCAGGCGATGTTTGTGCAGGTAAAAAAAAAAAACCTCTCTATAGGGAGCCGCTATTAGACACACCTAACTTTTCTCTACCTTTCATTCTGCAGACGGACGCCTCAATAAGGGGGCTGCTTTTTTGTCCCAGCAGGTAAGAGCGGTCGACTACCCGATTGTGTACATCTGCTCAGACCGCAAGGGGGGGTAGGTTTGGCTGAATGCGACCCCAGCCTCAGTCGGGCGGTGGGGATGTGTGGCAGGGGTGTTGCAGTGGGCTCAAGGGGCTGCAGTGGGCTCAAGGAAGGCTATGATGAAGGCTATGAGATGATTGTGTTTACAAGGTCTCCTTCCTTTTAGTGACCCTGGACCTGAGACAAGAGAGTGTAGAGTAATCTGGAAAGCTGGCTGCCAGGAAAAGACCACGGTTCTAGACCACAAAGGAACATTTCTGTGCTCTAAATAAAAGAAACCAGATAGTCACGCGAACACTCTGTGGGTTCCTGATCTTTCACATCAGTTAAGCCACTTAACACTGACCTGTGAATCATTCGAGCATAACAACGGCACCTAACACAAGAGATGAACAACTGTTTTTTTATACTTAACAGAAAATTTTACTGGGACCTTCTGACAAAACATCATTTGTTGCCATTTCTTTTCTTGAATTGATGAAAAATGCTAAAGATTAAAAAGTTCAAGAGCAAAAAAATAGTATTTTTACACCAGCAAGGTGATTCCTAAAGAGCTATTAGCTGAAAACTTGCCATAACTTGGCAAAGTTCCAATGTGTCCCTTAAATTATCAGGAAAAGTGTGGGCTATGGGAAAAAGAAAATTTTGCAGTAAATCAATGTGATCGCTTGGATCACTGGAATTATCACCTTGATCTCTCTTGTCCTTCTTTCGTTCCAGACGTCTTGAAAACAAGTTTTAACAAAGTCCTGGAGAAGTGCCCAATGCTGGAGGACCTCCTGCTTTACCCCTGGCTCAGATAATCTCATCTCTGACACGCATACATACTGAATTCACATCTTGCCATACAAATGTGATACAGTAACCAACTTTATTTCTTTCAGAAAAAAAGAAAATTGGGAGATTCAAAATTTTTCTCACAGTAATGTTTGCATCAGTCTATCAGATGAATCCAAGTCCAATGTTTACATCAGTTACAATGATGATGCTCGGTATATTCTTTCAGCCACAGCAGTAGAAAGTTAAGAATGAATCTCATTGAAATTGTAGCTGCATTTGCTATTTAATTTAACTGGAAGAAATACAGTTTACAAGTCCTTTATAAAAACCTGTTATATTTGAGCTCACATAGATAGTCAGTACACACTCTGTTTTTATCCCTTTATCTTTCATTGGTCTGTCGTTTGATATAATAAGAAAGTTAATGGCATGGCTGCTCTGGCAGTTGTGTGGAGTGAAGAGAGATAGGACCCAAATGCAGAGGCTGACGAGGACTTAAACTGAAAATATGCCTTTTATTGAGACAGCACAAAACGACAAACAAAAATGCAGGAATACAAAGACTAAAGTAACAAAAACTAAACAGGGAGGGAACTAGAAACAAGTATAAAAAAACTAAAGATCTGAGACGTGGAACACAACAAATGATAACCTGGAACATGGGAAATGGGAAATGTCATGGATGATACACAGACAACCCAGCAACAAACAGAGGAAGACAATGGGCTTAAATACACAGAGGGATAAATGAGTGAATAAGACACAGGATGACAGCACAGCTGCGAGAAATCACAAACAACAAGACCAAGGGAAGGAAAACTGAAAACACTAACATAGAATAAGGAGCTTAGAAAGAAAGCGTCTGGACTTCTTTAAGTTGCTTGAAGACGTTCAAGCAAAGTTTAAGTTCCTTTCATCCGAGAAGGTGAAACATCTTCAAGCAACTTAAAGAAGTCCAGACGCTGTCTTTCCAAACTCCTTAGACTACGATGACCTGGATGACTGAGAACCTTCACAGACATGAAAACACTAACATAGCACACGAGACTATCAAAGTAAAACAGCAAACAAGAGACTTTTACAAAGACACAGAGTTGACACTGAGACATGACTGACTGGGGAGAAATTGGGGAACATGGAAACAAGAGTGACTAGACATGACACGTGAGACACAGGGGCAAGGCAAAGTAACAGAAACCTAAAGCCTAAGAATATAACACAAGAAGAAAACAATAAAGAGAACCAAAAACATACATAAGAATAATCAATGAATATAAATGAACAAACACAAAACACTGGGTCACAGACTCAGTACCATGACAGTTAAATGTACAATAATAAATACTTTAAATCAGATGACAATGTAGCTGACACTGTGTTTATTAGTGTGTGGTCAACCACAAATCTTCATACTGTCATCCATACATGAGGTCTTTATACAAATAATGAAAAGATAATGAGAGAAACTGTTTAACTGATATGAAATGATTGAATTATATGAAATATTATGGCTTTGTCTGCCAGATTGTTTTTCTGTAAACTACTTTGAACTACTGGCAGTCAGTGATGTCACTGAAAGGCAAGATTCTATGTTGTGTTGCCGTAGTTTCCAGAGTTTACTTATAAAGCTCACTTACAGAACTCAGTTAGAAAAGTCAAGCATTTGAAGGACGCACATTTGAAGGAATATTAACTCAGTATTAACTCATTACGGTTTACATTTTCAATTTTAAAAGTTCTCCAAAATTACAATGAAAAAGGAAACAAGAAAAATTACCACTCCAGCCGATAAGAAAGATTCAGGAGATCAAGGTAAGTAAAATAATAAAATAAAATCCTGGTAAAATCCAAATAACAGAAAGTACAATCCTAAAAATGTTGACACTGTGTGAATCATTTTTAGAGCATTTGAATCGTATGTTTGATTGAAAATAGCTTTACTACAAGATGTCTAATCAAAGAAAGGTTACCGTTTTTTGGTAAATAATGTAATAAGTTTATTTTTGGACTCAACAGTAAAAACAGACCAATAAGTGTCATCAAGCTCTAAGACTTAGTAAACCTAGTGTCAATTCTGGTCAGTTTTTTAATCCCAGAATAAACTTGTAATAATTTAAGCAAAAGCAATTTTAAATTCTTTGCCATCAAAATGCTTCCAGTCCTGATGTCGGGGACTCTTTTTCACCACTGTGTTGTTGTCGTTTATAGATTGTAAGAGCAGGACTGCTAAAAGAAAGGCCAGTCCTGAAAAGAAGACCCCAATAAAAAGGAGGAGGGTCGCTGAGCAGGCTGGTCCTTCCACCAGCAAAGATGTGGTCAAAGGAGTAAAGCGCAAGGTTGTGCAAGATGGAGAGGGCACAACAAAGAAAGCAAAGAAGGCTAAACTTCTCGACCATATGAGCGGTGACAAGGAGCAAGCATCTTCCTTGTTGGACACTGATAAAGGTAGGCTAATTAGTTGAGTGAGGGGGTAGATTCAGTGTGGTTGCTAGGTTTAAGATATTGGTGTTTAGTGTTTGGGAGATATTTGTGTCTATCATCCAGTGAGCTGATGTGCTTTTGGTGTTTTCCACATCTCCAGACTTGAACAACAAACAGGTGTGCGCAAAAAATGGCAAAAGAAAGGCCGCGGGAGACAACAGAGAGTCACCCAAGAAAAAAAAAAGGAATGTGGACCAGGACAAAAAATCAGTGGCTGACCAAAAATGTAAGTAGCAAGCAGCCTGGGTTTTATATTCAGGGGAAGAGCAAAAAGAACATCTAGGCTACAGAGGAGAGTAATTTGTGTCACAGCTGTAGTGAAACAAAATTTGCGTTTGTATGTTTAGGTGAATTCCAAGCCAGATATGTGGAGGAGCACCCGCTCGGAGAAGGAGGCTGCGGAGCAGTGTTTGCTGGCTACCGGATAGAAGATCGTTTTCCAGTAAGTGTTGAGATGATGGCAGTAAGACAAGCAGTAACGCAGATAATGGATAATATCGTAAGCTGAGACGTGTGCTGTGTTTCCACCTTTCATTATGTCATACTGAGGAAATGCTCACCAATGCTCTGTGTCTTTTAGGTTGCCATCAAACACATTCCCAAAAATAAAGTGTACTGCAAAGTGGCGGTAAGTGTCCAACACTTGAATCAGTTTTACATTACTGGATTGAATGCAGCGTTCCTCATCATCCACTTTGTTGTAATATTTCAGGATGAAAGCGGGAAGAAGCTCTCGGTGGAAGTGGCCATTATGGTGAAACTTGCAGGTGAAGCAGAAGGGTCAGTAGGAACATCAGCACCTGTGTCCTTGCTGGAGTGGTTCGACCTTGGCAAAGAGCTGATCCTGGTGCTGGAGAGACCTGTTCCGGCTGTGGACCTGCAAAAATACAAAGCAGAAAATGGAAGAATTTTACCAGAGGACAAGGCCAAGGTAGGTTGACTGAAAGAACCTTAGACTGTACAGCATTCAATCAAGGCAGAAAAGCATTAACTCATTATTGTCGTTTTCATCTTTTCCAGGTCATTCTGAAGCAACTAGTTGATGCTGCAAAGGAACTTGAGGATAAACACATCTTTCATCGGGACATCAAGGGAGAAAACATTCTGATTGAGACCGGCTCAGATGTGCCTCGTGTTCGCATCATTGACTTTGGACTGAGCTGCTTTGTTAAGCAGCGATCTCTGTATCGCATCTTCTATGGTAACATATTCTGCTCCTGCTTTTCACAGATGTAACAATTTGTGTCTTTTGTTTTAGCAGAAATTGTAATTGTGTCTGTTTGTTAGGTACTCCTGTTCACACCCCTCCCGAGTGGTACAGGAGGAGTTGCTACAGGTGTGGACCCACCACGGTGTGGCAAATGGGAGTGGTGTTGTATGAAGCGCTTCATGCACGGGACTTTAATACCGAGAGCTTCCTCACAAAGAAACTGTGCATCAAAAAGCGTCTGTCCACAAGTAAGAAAACTTCACACTTCCAGATTTACTGATGCCTTGGATCACTAGAACTATCATCTTCATCTTTTTGATCTTTTCTTTCTTTCAAGAATGCCGGAATTTCTTGGACGCATGCTTAACTAAAGTCCCGGAGAAGCGGCCAACACTGGAGGAGCTCCAGCTTCACCCCTGGCTAAGATAACACACACAAACACACAATTCACACCTTATCATGCAAGTGTGATACATTGTAGTAACTTACTTTCTTTTTTCTGTTGGACAGGAATAGATAGAATGGGACAATCTTAAAAATAAATAAATAAAAATTTTGCTTTCTTGGGAGTTCCTGTAACCCCCCCAGCCATCCCAGGAAAGGGGATCTCTCTTTGAATGGGCTTTCCCGAGGTTTCTTCCCATCGATCTGGCCCCCTGGGGAGTTTTTCCTCGTCTTCATAGAGAGCTTGGGCTGGGTCAGGAGCTCCATCAAAACTGTCTTTATTTGATTACTTTAATGTCATCAAATAAAGATGTGTTTTACTTAAAGTAAAATTTGATCAAAATAAAACTTGTTTAATTCATCTTTGCTGAGGATTCTCCTTCATTACTATTTCAAAGATTTTTTTTATTTTTTACCCATGGTGCATTTTGTCAAGTAAGAAAACTGAATCAGGTTAAAGTGTGCACAAAGACGGTCACACTGCAAATGCTCTGAAGACTTGCATCTGTAACCCCCAACTAGGTTGGACAGATTTCCTGGTTCTACCAGAGGTTTTTTCCTTCCCGCTGTTGCTGAGTGTTTGCTCATAGTGGGCTGTAAAAGTAAAAAAGTTAATAAGAGGCATTCATAGCAGAGTTATCACAAAGGGAACTATATAGCTTAAATGTACAATTTCTACAGGACCCGGTATAACTTCATTATGTATAAAAGGTCCTGTGGATAATTACTCCTATTTGTAACTTTACACAAGAGAAGGTTTGCTGTGACACTGTTTATAACAGGTTGGGTTTTATCCTCTGAGTTGAGCCTTTGGTTGCAGTTTATTGAAGAATTTCCTCTGAAGTAGCTGTTGATGAAGATTTAAAGTCCTGCTTATACACAGAAATGTGCTTTAGTTCATGTTTTTTGACATGAACTAAAGAATGTCAGAAATTATTGTGGTTTATACACTACCAGTCAAAAGTTTGGACACACCTTCTTGTAGATACTACCTGAGCAAATCGATGTATGAAGAAAGATACAGATACAGCCACTTAAAAGGGCCGTCTCATTCCTGACGGATTGACACCCCAAAGCAGCATTTATGAAAACCAGTGGTGCCTTGTGCATCCACCAGTGGGCTTAGCGTTAATGGAAATTCATTAACTTTGTACACATAAATCAATGCATGTTTTTGCACTAATCAGGGTTCCATAAATGTAACAACAGAGGTTGTGCACACTAAACAAGCAAGATAAAGAAGAAAATAAAAATTGATGCTTGCATTCTATGGTTTCCCAGGAAAAATTAGTTAATTAGGAGGCTCTGGCTATTGGTAATTTTCACCATTTACATTTTCCAAATACATTAACAGTCACAGTGGTACCTTTGCCATATATTTTAATACTCTTGTTAAAATAATTTGCGCTGTGAAAGGGACACTTTACTTAGTTAACGGTGGAAAATCTCCATGTGCTTACAGGTGGTCAAGAATTAGCAGTTATTAGTGTTCAATAAGCAACTATGCAAACTGCACTCCCTGCATCCACAGAATACAATATCTTTCAACTATGTAAATCAGGAGATTATTAGCTGACACCAAATGTACACATTTTCTATATTGTTTCTTGGGATTATGCAATCTGAGCTTCATCATTATCCTACCACCTCTCAATCTGAATTGCTTCTGTTTAATTGCTGACATTCTCAAAGACTAAGCCCAAAGTTACACACACACACACGCACATCTATCAAGTTGACACTGGTGGAATACACTATAATTTAGCTTGAGGCAACGTTCAAGAACAGGACTGAAAATAATTTAAAAAGCAGTCAATGTCTAAAGAACAGCTTTTAAACACCTTTATAATATATAAAAATATAGAGAGATTACAGGTCCCCGCACACTTTTGCACCAAGACTTTAAAGAAATGCTAAGAAAAAATGAAAATATTACGTTGCAACCTGTGTGTGTGTGTGTGTGTGTGTGTGTGTGTGTGTGAATGAATGAAGTGTCACATGGCCCTCTTCCTATTGAAAAAAACAAAAGTTGTATCCAAGATGGCCGACTTCTAAATGGCCACGGTGTATCCATATAAATGGCCCACCCTGTATTTAAGTACAACATCTCTGTACCTTTGCTACCTCTGTCTCAAATCACATGACTATTTTACCTAAACTTGGCTCAAATTGCAACTTTAAATCTAAAACTTAATTTCAGCCCTTTCAAAGACCTTCAAACCCCAAAATAACAAGAAAGAAAGAAAAACAGATTGGCCAAAAGATCCCAGCTTTTACACTTCCTTCAAAAGTCCTCATTAGGGCATGTGAACAAGTACACATAAACAAAATATAAAGATATACAAAATAAGGGTCTGCAAAATAAGGGGCTTCATCCAGGGGCAAACTTGGGACACGCTGGAGAGATGTGTAAACTCTCATCTGGTCTGGAAACACTTTGAAATTCCCCTAGATAAGCTAGAAAAGGTGGCTAGAGAGAGGGAGGTCTGGGCTCCTCTGCTTAGATGACCTCACCAGGATAAGTGAAAGAAAACTGATGGACGGTCAAAATAAAAAAATAAATCAGTCACAGAATACCTGCATTTGTGTGTAAAGAAATGTTACACATATACTAAAAACAGTTGGAAAAAAAAACCCCTACAAATTTGGAAAGGAATTTATTCATGTTCTTACTCATAGATGGAGTACATGGTTTAAAAAACACTGAGGAAACAGATATGAGGCGGCTGTATCAACATAAAAACATTAATACAGTTAAAAATGAATAAAAAGTTGCACGCTTAAACTTATTTCTCTACAGTTTGTACAATTAGTACAATTAATCCATGTAACAATAGGTTCTCTCTTAATATAGTAGTTAATTAAAATATTTTTACATAAAAATACATTTTTAAGTACTCTCCGGTGGAAGTCTGTTGTGACTTATGTTTCTAAATGACACAACCGTAAAGCAGCCCACAGAATATACAAATATGTCTTTGATAAGTGAATGTTGGCTCCCACAAAGGCCTGTTAAGTTATTGCAAAAATAATTTACTGCATAATATGTCAGATTAAAACATGTTATAAGCACAAAACTGAAGGGGAAACAATAAAAACAAAAATTAAAAAAAAAATACTAAATTAAGTTAAAGGATATTTCTTACTATACTATATAATTGTATAATGTTGGGTTTGATTGTAAAAGAAAACCCACCAAGAAAAATGAAAAGAAAGAAAAAAGAGAGAATAGAGTTTAATTTATTCAAAACACATTCTGGTCTTTTATTTAAGCTGTAGCGAGATTCAAATGGACAAAAGAGAAAGAAAAATATTACAAATTTGTTTTATTATTCATGAATAAACTTTATTATACACAACTCTAAATTTCAGTTGGTCTTAGTCAGATGTGTTTTTAATTAAATCTTGCAACACTGTGCTTGCTGCCATCACTTTATATCTTAGTGTGCAATTCAAATATATACTTATTACAAAATTTTTCCCCTTAACTCTCAACTCGCGTTTTTAAAATGTCTGTGATCATATTTGTCCGTTGACTTCTGTCTGGGCCTCGAACGATTCATCAGACAGGTTGGCAGCCTCCAACTGATGCTCCAGACTTTCATTATCGCCGCTGTTCTGATCAACTCTTATCTTAAACTTAGTGATGAACTCATTACTGGCCAGCGCTCCCTCCTTTTTAGGGCACGTGGGCTTTGATAATAGGCGGCTTTCCAGACGCTCTGCAAAGAAAATTCACAAAACATTTCTTATTTGGTAAGCTTGTTAACAAATTTTAGTTCAGTTTTGCTGAAAGTTATAGCATGCATCAGGTAAGAAGCAATTGGTTTTTAAAAAGCACATACATTCCCCAAAACATTTTTATTATGTGCATTTTGGAGAATAAAAGATTGTACACAATTTCCCTTTTTAACCCTCTCAAGGCAGGCGTTGCAGATTTGCAACAGTTAAAACACTAACAACCTGATTACCCCACATACATATTTTATGAGTTTTTTTTACTCAGAAGTACCACTGCAGGACTTGGTTGTGCATTAACAACTAAAACTTAATTTGAGCCTGAGAGGGTTAAAATAAAAAGATTATTCAAGTCTAATTCTTACTTATTCAGTAGATTAAAGTATTGAAACTTCATTATTCATAAAATATGCACATTACAAAATTAAAGAGTTATTGAAAAATTACTCAAGTACTTACTCCAGTACTCACATTACTCAAGTAAATTTAATTTTTACCAATGTAATGTCACATAAAATCTTAATCTGAATAAAGGATTTGAACCCCACACAGATGAGAGCTTAGCAGTGAAGCTCTTTCTTAAAATTTGAGTTATAAAGTCAGAAGTTATCACTGACAGAGATCCATGTTCTTTTAACATAAGAAAGAATATTTGCTTAAATTGACATTAATCCAAGCCCTTAAAACGCCATTTTGGATTAAGCATTTCCTTTTAGAAAATTCAATGAGCAGGAAGCTCCAGTACTGAAAAAGAAGCCAACATCAACTGCTAAACGTGCTAAAAGTAAGTAAGTCCCCATAGACTCCTATGATCAAAACACATACAGTATAAAAGTTATAGGTTACAGATCTGAAAAGTAAAACAAATGTCGAAGTGCAAAAAGACTTATGGTCCCATAGAAGTCCATTCCATTTGCCTGGAATTAGGTGAACACCTTTGTGACAAATTTAGTGGCTCAGTCATTTGTTTCATGTCATATTTAATAAAAGACTGACATAGTGCCATGTTGAATTGTCCATTTTGCACATGTTTGGTCATTCTAAGCGTCAGAAGGGGAAAGATCATTCTAGGAATGCTTACTGGCAAAGGATGTGTGACTGACAAGTCCAGTGTGTGAAGTTTAACTACAGCCTAAGGAGCTTGGAAAGAAAAGAATCTGGACTTCTTTAAGTTTCTTGAAGATGTTTCGCCTCTTATCTGAGAAGCTTCTTCAGTTCAGAATTTCTTCAGAGAACTGAAGAAGCTTCAAGAAACTTAAAGAAGTCCAGATGCTTTTCTTTCCAAGCTCCTTAGACTACGATGACCTGGATGACTGAGAAAGTTAACAGACAGTTCTTCCCTTCATTCATCATGCCTGATTTCAAAACACCAAGATGGCAGTCGTGAAAACACTCATCTTGAGTCTTCATGGGACTACGGTGAGGTCACTTATGCCTCTAATGATGCTGTATAAAACATGTTTGCAGCCTGTAACAACTGTGCATGCGGTTATTTTTCGTTTTAAGATTTACGTGTTTAAATCATATTAAGATTTAGTTTTAATTTTAATTAACTTGAGGTGAGTCAGATTCTTTCATTCGAGTCACTGAACTGGATCTCTTGACATGTTTGGGGGTAGGTGCCTTTTGTATCATTTTAATGCAATCATCTGAGAGATTATATGGTCTTCGCTGTTATTAACTGTACCAACACTCTGTTCCAGAAGTCTGTGCTGCAAAGAGGCAAAGTGAATACCGCACCTGCAGGAGTAATGGGGGTCATCAGTCGGTTCAGCTGGATGTTCCAGTGCCGTACATGTTGACTGGCGTTCCTCAGCCTCTCCTGAACCTCCTGGAAACAAAAATCATGCAGGCATCCTCATCAGTGTTGTTTTAGAAGAGCATTAAATAAGATGCTGCTCACAAAGCCAGTCAAAACAAACTTGTTCACCTCCAGACGCTGGTGGCTTCTTTGGCGAGATGCCTGCAGATCCTGGAGCTCCTGAGAGGCAGAGTTGAGGGCTGAGGGGGTGTCCTCATCGGGACTGCCATCTGACAGCTCCTGTATGGGGCTGAGGTTTTGCATTGTACGTTGCTGCTCCTGGAGGAGCTGGAAATGTTTCCTCTTTTCATCTTCAGCCTGCAGCAACCTGAAGGAGGGGAGAAAGGGAAGAAGCAACTGAAAATGTTAATACTTCTCATGGATATCTCAGATCTCCATCACAAATAAAATAATAAAGGGCCATAATAAGAGTTAGAAATCCATTGTTACCGCTCAAGCTCCAGTCTGGCCCTCTCCTCCTCCAGCCGAGCCTGGATCTCCATATTAAGGGCAACTTCCAGCTGCTGCTGTGTCAGCTCCAGCTCCCTGATCCTCTTCTTCTGTTGTTCAGCCTCCTTTTCCTTCACCTGCATCTCAGCCTGCATGCTGTCTTTTATCTATGCACACACATACAGCTACATAAACAGATGCACCAACAGAGCTGTATAAACTGACCTATTCCTGAATCACCTTTTCCTGGACTGTCATAACCATTTTTCCAAATCATTAAAGACTAGGTGTGAATTTTATAATGATAGTCAACATTTTGCTGCAGTTCTCAAAAATCAAAGTCAAGGAGAAAAGACTCTGTACATAAATAGTGTCAAGTGGAAACCTTTTTTTTTTACCATCTCAGCCTCTTTCAGCTGTCTTTCCAGTTCCATCTGCACCTCCCTCTGCTTCCTCCGCTCTCTCTCCTCTGCCTCCCTTCGGCGAGTTTCCAGTTCCCGTGCATGCTGTGAAACACAGATGAAAAAGCCATTGTTTGGTTTGTGTTTTCACCTCTATCCAGCAGGTGACACTTCTCTGTATTTACCTTAAACGTGAGCGCATGAAGACTTAACATGCAAACGCCTCTAAATCTGTTTGCGTGTTTTTAATTACGCTTCTATATTCATTCCTTGTGTGCTTTTTTCTCAGAAACATCAAAGTCCACCACTTTGGACAAGATGTAGGAAACAATTGCAGAATTACAAAAGGTGCAGCTAGAAACATTACAAATGATGAAAGCAGGAAAATGAAACAACAAACAAACTGGTAAACAGTAACCACACAGTACAACCACATGCACTGACACAGAATAAGACTGTATGTGGTTGTACAACTTATTGATAAAGAGTAACAGAACAAACTATAAACAGAAGGCACAGAATATAACTACACCATAAATATGAAATTAATATTCAACAGGATGATGTATTAAAAGAAATAACCAAAAAATAAATACCTATTGGTGACCTTATTAATGCCTAGTAAGTTAAAACAAAAAGTAGTGCGCGGAGATGGCAAACATAATGACGATAGCCTGAATTAACTGATAAATGTGCCCCGACCTCTTTGAAAGTCACATCACCTTATTTGATTGGTGATGCTGTGGACGTAGCAGCTTTTGCTAACAGAGCGAAATGGCATTACATTTTGAGGTTTCTGCCAACAAACTGTGTTGTCTCTTGTAACTAAGGTTGCCTTTGAAGTCTTCATATGTATGTAGGTGTGGAAAGTACAGCGCCTACAAGTGGAGCTAATAACAGGGCATACGTGAATGTAGGTGAACTTTTGAGAATTGATTGTTTTTTGATTGTATTTATTAGTTAGATGAATTGCTACACTCACCACCAGTCACTTCATTAGGTTAACTTTGCTAAGCTAACTTTGGTTTGACCCCCTTTTGCCCTCAGCGCTACCTTAATTCTTCATGACAGATTTAACAAGTTTGAGTTGCCCATATTGACAGGATAGCATCACACATCCATGATGTGATTCCATCACATCCCAAAAATGCTCTTCTGGATTGAGAAGTGATAACTGTGGAGGCCATTTGAGTACAGTGAGCTTGTTATCATGTTCATGGTGTAGAACTTTAGAGTCATCAAAACAGGCGATGCTTCTCCAGTCTTCTGTTATCCAATCGTGGTCAGCCTGTGTAAACTGTGTTTCCTGTTCTTAGCTGACAGTCGTGACACTTGGTTTTGTAGGCCATCAGCTTCGAGGTTCAACGTATTGTGCTTTCAGCGGTGCTCTTCTGGATAACTTGGTTGTAGTAAGTGGGTATTTGAGTTCATGTTGCTTTCCTTACAGCTGTAAGTAATCTGCTCATTCCGCTTTTGATCTTTGGCACCAACAAGTGATTTTTTTCCCAGAGAAGTGCTGCTCACTGGAGATTTCCTCCATTTCAGACCATTTTCTATAAACCCGTTAGATGGTTGTACAGTTTCTGAAATACTCAGACAAGCCTGTCCGACACAAACAACAATGCATGTTCAAAGTCATTTAAATCCCCTTTGACCTTCAGGAGGTCATCTTAGCAATGTATACATGCCTAAATGCATTGAGCTGCTGCCATGTGATAGGCTGATTAGGTATTTGACCTAATGAGCAGCTCAACAGGTGTATCTAACAAAAATGTGGCCAGTGAGTGTACATGGTACTTTTTAAATGGACAAAATGAACTGCACTGGCAGCTGCCCAGTGCCACTATGAAGTAGTTAAATAATCACTACCACGGATAGTTTGGTGCATGATGTAATTAAATGAATATATATATAAAAAAAAGATTCTTTTAGCCCTCACTTACCTTGATAATGTTTTCAATCTCTAAGTCCTGTTTGTCTTTCTCTTTTTCGGTCTTCTCCGTCTCATGGATAGTCAAGTCATCAGATTGGCTGCCCCTGCTGCTGCAGCTGCTGCGGGCGCTCCGGCTGCGTTCCCGCTGACTGTTTTCCCGCTGGATCCGTCTCTTCAGTTTGAGTTCATGGTGAAGGGAAGACTTTCCCTCACTCTGAAGACGGAGGGCAGTTTGAATGGCTGAATAGTGAAAGAATACATAAAAATAGTAATGCAAGTTTGTTGCCTTGCTATAGAAAATAATATATTAAAACAATTAAAAAACAATATATTCCTTTTATAGCTTCCCTCAGAAAAGACTTCTTGCTATGAGTTGCATCTTAGCAAACCCTCATCATCACCTTCATTATCACCTGGATCAGCTGCCACACTATCATTAATCTTTACATACACCACATTTGCTGCTATAAATAGAATGAACAGCCTACGAACAAAGCAAAGATACCAACTACATGTACACTTTGTTTTTACATGCGAAAGCCATGGCAGCATTTTTTCATGAAAAAAAAAAAAAAGTGTTACAAGACAGAGCTGTAAAAAAAAGAAGAAAAAAGAAAAAAGTTACGGCCACTTTAACCCAAACTTTGTACTTCTTTCTGTCTTTTTTTGTAGAAGAGGTGTTTTGTGCCTCTCTGTCTGTGACCTCTTTTCAAATTACCAAGCTGTCTGAACCTATTATTCATGAAATGTGGCTCCTTATCTCAGTCACAATCTTAGGCAAACACAATTTGTTATTACAGGAAGCAGTAAATGAGCTCTTGATTTCACTAACCAGTTAAATCTCATTTAGTATCAACAACCTCCATCACACCTTTTCTTGCAGCTGCTCATGAGACTTGCAGAAAACTGAAAACATAACCCAAAAATCACGCTTAACAGTGTTGTGCAGTGTTTTTGGTCATTGCTTCTTTTTTTCTCAACTCTTAAAACTCCTTCTGATAAAAGAAAGTCCTGGATTTTCTCCATTTGCAGACAGCTGCATTCTATAATGCTTCTTGTGGAAGTTTATGGCACTGAGTCATGGTTGAAAGCAGTTTTTATATAGTTGCCAGACTTTTAGAGTTAGGTCCAAAATTTGTTGGACAGAGACCATTTTTGTGCTTTATCTCTGTCCAACACCACAGTAGATTTTAAATTAAACAATCAAGACGTAACTGAAGTGCAGACTTTCACCTTTAATTCAAAGGTTTTTGAAAAAATAATGCATTAACTCTTTAGGAATTACAGCCATTTTTATACACAGTCCTCCATTTTCAAATGCTCAAAAACACCAATTGGCTAAAAAGCAGTTTCAGTGAGTCCCCTTGTTATTTTATGACAAATAAAGCAGACATAATATCTGTAATTTTAAAGAGGAGACCCAAAGAGATATCAGTGCAAATGAAGGAGGCCATCATTAGGCTGAAAACCTAAAATACACCTATCAGAGTACAGGTAGAGATATCACTGTTAAAGTCTGTAATCAAGAGGTGCCTTCATGAATGGAAATACAGAGAGCTTACAACAAGGTCCAAAGCACTGGTTACGCTCAAGAACTGGAAGGTCAGGTTAAACATTACTAAGAATCTAAAAGAACCTGCACAGTTATGAAAAATATTGTAAAGATGAAATTGAGTTTAACTTGGACATGTAGACAACATCCTCCGTCAAACATGGTGGAGACAAAGAACTGAGTCACTAGTGTTTATTGAAGGTGTGACTGCTGATAGAAGTGGCAAGATGAATTGTGGAGTTTACAGGACTCTGCTCAGATTCACCCCAATGTTGCAGAACTGATTAGACAGCACTTCACAGTGCAAATGGATAATGACCCAAAACATACTGGTTCTATCGAGGGAAAACAATTTTAGCATTATTGAGTCTGGCTGTAACTGTGACTTAGTCAACATTTTATAAGCTTCAGCTGACTTCTGAAAGTTTTCTTAATCACTGGCAAAAGAAACACAAATAATTAGCAACCAATGAAACACAGATTGTTTGACAAGTGGCCTCAATATTCCTGAAAGATCCTGGAATTATTTATATACACTATGATAAGCTTCAGTACATTTCAACCACACTAAACCAATGAGCACACACATTATAAGTTACACACCTTGAGTCCACTCCACTTTCTGTTTCTGGTCAGGCGCACTCATCTCGTAGGTTTTACTATGGGTTTTCACACAGAACAGACAGCGCTTCCCCTCCCTGTCTGGAATAGACTGAAACAGAAAAATGTGTGTAAGTCACAGCGTTGGTTGGTAAAGAGTTAAACATGCTGAGTTTTCCTCACTAACCTCTATGACACAGTTCTGATCCAGCTGGATCTCCCCTCTCTTGTCTTTTAAGTCCTCGCTGACATAGTAGGCCATGGAGGAGGGCTTCAGCACAAACCAGCGCTCAGTCCAATTCCTACGCACATGCCCCTTTTTCCACATGTAACCCTGCAAAACAAGGGATCAATTGAAGAACAAAGAAAGACAAAAATGTCAAGGGAGCAGTCAAATTGGCTCCAGTGACACAGCACTCACTCTCTTGAGAACGCTGTGATAGAGCTCCAGGAACACCTCATCTAAAGCCAGGCTGAAGGCCTCAGCGCTGGTGACCCTCAGCAGCCGGCCTGCACTCATATCCTCCAGGAAGGTCCACACGGACATTCCCTCTTCCCACACTGTAGCATCCTGCGATAGTAAGTCCTCCATGGGCTTCCCATCCCACTCCTCGCTCATCGCAGTGGAGATTTTCTTGAGGAGATACTCCACCTAGAAGCATTCAAATATTTGTATACGAAAGTTTTTGCACATCGCGAAAACCAAATATTAATGGCACCGACAATGCAAATACCGACTCAACACAGATTGTATTCTGTGGTTTTGTGATATCACTTTTCACGAGGAGCTCACTGAGTGACTTCTACAGAAGCCGTTTATTTTTATCTCTGTCGACAGGAAACCAAAAGCATTATGGAGGAAGTGCAGGAAGGAAGAGCCTCATTAACTAACTTACTTGCACTTGTATTTTCCTACTGAGAAAATCTTTAAACTGTCCTAACTAAACTGTCATCACACACGAATTATATTTCTTTTTGGGTATTTGGGTATAGCAGTGTCTAAAAACTACAAGCGTTGCTGGTGTTTGTTCCTCTAACTCTCTTAAATTGTTTTTTTATTGGCCGGATTTCTTTTAAATCAAAAGTGAATTGTTTAACTTTTTGTACAATGTGTGTCCATTTTTGCATTTATAGCATACAAATGACTTAAAATATAATTACTGTGGATTTGAGCCTTTTCAAGAAAGCCCTAATGAATCTGGCCTCAATCAGTTGCCTAAAATAAAATCCTCCTCAACTTTAAGTGTTTCTACAAATTCTCAGTGAACACATTTCACTCTCCTTACTCTTTATAACTATTACCTCCTCTGGTATCATCACCAGTGGGTATCGGTCCTCTGACAGAAGGTTGAATAAACAGAAGAGCTTGAAGCAGTCCCTTTCCGATAGCAGTGTCCCCTGTGGCACCCTTCTGAAGTTCTTCTTCATGGTCATTGTCCAGCACAGGTCATCAAATTTCTCCTTA
This sequence comes from Pelmatolapia mariae, assembly GCF_036321145.2. Lineage (NCBI taxonomy): Eukaryota > Metazoa > Chordata > Actinopteri > Cichliformes > Cichlidae > Pelmatolapia > Pelmatolapia mariae. The sequence goes on from NC_086242.1 coordinate 14,419,651, forward strand.
TCAAACATCCCCTCTTTGACCTGGAAATGCAAAACTGGAAATGCTCTGAACTGAAACTAAAAGTGCACTTTTTAAAACAGTTTTACATAAGATTATTTGTTTCCTGAGGGGTGTGTTACGAAGGAAGTTCAACACTGCCTGGCTTTCTTATCATGACACTGGTTATCATCTTTCTCGATTAACTCACGCTTTCTGCTTCAATCTCTGTGCACACTTATATAAAATGGGACTCGACTGAGCACTGCGTACTGCAGTCAGAAGAAACAGGTTACAAAGATCTCTAAAGTTTATATAACTATAAGAGTAAAACACAACACTGCTGCTCCAAATAAGACTGATTGCTTCAGAAGATCATTAAGTTACAATAACTCAGCTACAACTCTTAACAGTGTAAAAAAAGACTTCAGCAGCATTGGCATCAAGCATAAAAATATCACCAGCTGAGTACATGGAAAATCCTGTGACAATGTGACACACATTTCCACTGCTATGTTGCTAGTGAGGTGCACTCATTTTGTTAGATACACCTGTTTGGCTTCTCATTAACACAAATATTTAATTAGCCAGTCACATGGCAGCAGCATTTAGGCGTGTAGATATGATTAAGTGAAGACGACCTACTGAAGTGCAAACTGAGCATGAGAATGGGGAAGAAAGATGATTTTAGTGACTTTAAATGGCATGATTGTTGGTGCCAGATAGTCTGAGTATGTCAAAAAACTGCTGATCTGCTGGGATTTCCCCACACAGCATTCTCTGGAGTTTACAGAGAATGGTCAGAAAAAGAGAAAACATCGAGTGGTAAAAAAATCCCTTGACTGCTTCAACCTGATAGGAAGTCAACAGTGATCGAAATAACTACTCATTACAACAAAGGTATGGAGAAGAGCATCTCTGGATGTACAAAACAGTCAAACATTCAAATAGATGGGCTACGGCAGCAGAAGGCCACACTTCTATCAGCTAAAACAGGAAACTGAGGCTATAATTCACACAAACAGGACAAAATATAATTGGGAAAATGTTTTCTGGTCTGAGGAGTTTTGATCTCTGCTGTGACAAGTATTTTTTGTTGATGTAATAGTGGTGGGAATACTTTCTCGACACACGTTTGCCCCTTAGTACCAACTAAGAATCACTGAAAGATTGCGGCCTACCTGAGAGTCACTGTAAAAAGAACCCAGCTGCGCTATAAAAATTGAAAAAGTCCTGGTGATTTTCTGCCAGTACATTTTCTGTTTTTTGATAGAGGTTTTCATAAAGTGTAAATAGTCAAATTCAACCTGCGATTAAAAAATTACAGGTTTGTTTGGTTTTTTTTGCTGACCATATCCACCCCTTTATGACCACAGTGTCATTGATGCTCCATGTCACGAAGCTCAAATAATCTCAAACTGGTTTCTGTAACATGGTAAAGAGTTCACTAGACTTAAATGGCCTCCACAGCCACCAGATCTCCATCCAACAGAGCACCCTTGTGATGTAGTGGAATGGGAGATGTGCAGCAACTGTGTGATGCTATCATGTCACCATAATCTCCGAGGAATATTTCCAGCATCTTGTTGAATCTGTGCTGAAGGTTTAAGGCAGCTCTGAAGCACAGTGTGACTATTAGGCTAGCTAACACGTATTCCTTCAGCAGAGAATGTTGGGCTTTCAGTCAGTTCAAAACTGAAACTCTGAACATAAACTGCCCGACCACGTTACGGTCTCAGCATAATGTCAAAAGAGAGTCCACCTTTGTGTCGCTGGAATGTCTGACTTTAAGATCACGATAGCCTGCTAACTAATCTCGCTTTGTAATCTTCATTTCTGGTTCTAAGAAATGTAACAATAGTTACAAACAAAGAAAAACCTGACAAAACAAAACCCAGGGGGGTTGACTGAACTGTTAATAAAGTACTAACTGGAAGTATTCAGGCACAGCTAGGTTAAATTAAAGGGAAAATGTAAAATAGATATAAGGGCTATATTCTCCTCATCTCAATAAATCTCTTAACAAGTCCAAAACCAACAACTAGTCGGTTCTGAATTTCTTTTTAAGTTAGCCGGGTACTGTAGGTGTTACTCGAAACTTGAGTAAATACTGCATGAAATGGGAATGTCTTTCAACTGCAGATCGGCACACAGTACTGCACGATCAGCTGGCAAGCAATGTAAACATAAACTTAAGTTAATGATCATGGTAATGAAGGAGCATGAGATCGAGGGCGAAGGTACTGCTCAGCGATGTGTTCGTAAGAGTTTTGAACAACATAAATACGAGTATAACTGCAGCTGAAGGAAAACCCTTTGCTTAGACTGTATTTTTTTCATTACCTTATCCAGTATGTATTTGCTGAGGTAGGGCATGTAGCCATGATTAGACACTGGTCCATCATCATCATCCTGGAAATGCTGCTCCAGAGCAACGGGATCATGTGGGATGTTCAACACTGTGTACAAGTTGTGGGACAGCACCTGGGGAATTCAAACAGACATAAGTGGATGGATAAAACTCAGCACAACTCCCGCACACTCCCTTGTTTCTTCACATATCAGCAAACAAACGCTCACAAGCACAGGCAGCTAGTCACCAGTGAGTAAGCATGTCAGGGCAGCTTTCTGCTATTTCCCTGGATTCTTCTAACCAAAGGGGGGTCAGTTAGGCATGTAGGGAGTGGAGGGAAAGCAAGTTATCAGGCAAAATAAAACCTACCGAGGGGAAAAGAAGGCAAAACATAATATTCGTCTTTTATTTAAAAACCCTGACAATTTTGTGTGGTATCAAGGCCATGATAAGGTTGGACTTTCACCTCCACTTTGAACAGGCTAAACGTCTGTTAATGTCTGAAAAGATCTGGATTTGAGTGCGAGCTTTTAATCTGTCTGCGTGTCTCATGTTCCTCTGATTACAACACGAATTCACGCACAGTATGCCACCACACGTACACACCACTACGTTTGAGTTCTGACTTTAGACAGAGTCGAAGTGATGACCAAAGTAAAACGGCGAGAATATAAAGCGTTTGTGTTTGTCTCTGTGCTCTCTCCAGCGGACGCCCCTCGGTCTCAGTTTCCTGATCTTAAAAACGTCTCGCACTAAAATTCTCCTTACCTTTAACTGCGACTTGGAAACTTTCCCGCACTTCTCCACGTCCAGCGACGTGAAAGCGTACCAGATGGACTTCAGGAGTTCGGATTTTAGGTCCATTTTTTGGAGACCGCCGGGAACGCGCAAAACTACATTTCCGAAGCGGTGCGCAGCGGCTTTTTACGCAGCCACGGGTGAGCGCCCGTGTGGTGAGCGCCCGTGTGGTGAGAACAGCCAAGCAAAATGTGGAGCAGAGCACTCACTGCGGTGCAAACGACAAAGGCCCAAAGTATCAGATGTGGTGCAGACTTAAAGAGGCGGAGAGCCGAAACAAAACCTGGAGCACCACACGGTCCTCCTCCCTTCTCATAATTCAACAAAACGATTTAAAATAGTGGGGGAAAGAAGCAGACATGGATGGATCTCGACAGTGTGAATACATTTATGTGATGATCTCATACTACAACATGTATGTACAGAACTGTATCTAAGGTATTTCTCCTGAGAGGGTGGGCTCCCGAATTCCTCAAAGCACTGCCAAAAACCAAAACCAAAGAGGAGGAATCCTGTTGTTATCAAATTCAGGAGACTTGCGAAAGGACACACCCATCTTGGTACAGAGCCGAAGGCCATATTTGTTTGAGTAGGTTAAAAATCTTAAAGGTTTGAGGGTGCCACAATATGTAGCCTGTGGCAAGGCTGAAGCACTTGAGCTTAATATTAGTAGTAGCAGTAAATGTTTTATTTAGCTCAATGATTACGGATTATTTTTCCACTTTTCATGTTGTGTTTATGTGCATAACTTGCAGACATTTATTTTTGTACCTGGTGAGCCTTTGATTTCATGCAATGGCGTTAAAAAAAATCATGCATGCTGGGTTCAGACATTTGATTCAGTTCAAATGGACGAGAAATGGAGCATAAAAAGTTTGGCGTTTGTCTGAATTCAGGTGTCCAAATCTCTCTCAGAGCTCCTCTTTGGTTTGATTAAACTGGAGGTGGAGGCATGGCCTAACCTCGGGCAAAATAGGATACAACAAGCACGGCCTAATCAGACAGAAACCTTATTAGAGCACAATGTAGGCTAATCAATAGCATAATTAGGTCATGAAAATGGTTGTCATTGTTCAGAGGTCATAGCCTAAAGTCTCTCTACATCTAACAGTCATAGATGTTGGTTTTAAGGTAAATGTGGGGGTAAAGTATGAAAGACTTGATCACAATTTCCATTTCCATAATTTATTATTTTGTGCTCCATGGACCAATCAATGCTAGCTCAGGCTGCTCTGTTTCATCGCCCTCAGCTGTGCATATGCTGCATATGCTGCACTCTGTTATCTCCCTTCAAGGGCAGATCTAATCACCATCGTCTCAGGTGCACAGCAGAAATGAGATGTCACTCAGTTAGCAATAATTCAGATTTGCGTGGCCAGAGGTCCCAGCCGTGATCTACTTCTCAATGCAATGAGAATTTACTGCTTTGGCACACCTCCAGCCTTCCCAACGAAATAAAGACATAGAGCTGCTTCTATAGCTCTTTAAAATGCATGCACAAGGTTCCCACATTAAAGGTGAAGGCTATAAATCAACATTAAAGAGAAAGAAAAACACATTAGAACCCCAAAGAGCTTCACAACATGTTTATTATGCATGAATTCTTCATTACCAGAATTTATACATTTAACATAATTGAGGATAGAAGACCGTGGCAATCGACATTATATTCCATAGTGAGGCAAATGTTTTCTTTGTTTGTTGTTTACATAAATAGTTTACAGTGTAGGTCATGCTTGCTTGCAGAGCTGGTAATCGTATACCAGTTATACATTATTAAATAGGGAACGTTTATCATATATTACATTAATAAGAACAATAAAAAGGAAGGAATGAGGAGATGCACCATAATGAGAAGGCTGAAAGAGTTTCATATAATTTCAGTGCATAGTAATACTAAAACATACAATAACGTACAATAAAAGACATTCACATTCATCTTATTGAAATACTTTCTTTATAACTTAGCATTATACTTGTGAGACATATGCAAAGCTAAAAATCTAAGAAGAAGATCAAGACAAATGTTTATATAACCCAACTTTTTGCTGTTGCTTGTTGTTTCATGCCAGAAGTGTGTGTTTTTAGTCATACCTTTCAATGATGTGCTTTGGAACAACACAGTGACATCTGGAAGAAACTGTTCGAAAGCAGTCATAATTTAATAAACTCTCTAACCAAAGCTCTTGACACAGTGGAAATTAGTACGCACTACTGGGTGTAAAAACAACACAACATACCAGACAGTAATATTCATCTCTTTTTAAAGCACCAAAACCAGCGCAGAGTGATCTCTGAGATGGGAAAACTAAATGAAGTAGATACAAACATCTGTGAGCACAGCCAGACTAAACGATCAAAGTGGAAAACAGCTGGTGAACATTCCTGTGCATTTAGGACTGAGGTGTGCCAGAGGTGAAAAGGTCCAAGGATCAAATATGTAATACTGTACACAGAGAGGTATATTATTTCATGCCATCATTTAAATATTTCTTAATTAATTCATACAGCAAAAAGGAGAAAATGTCTCACTGTACCGCCACCGGGTGAGATCTGAAGTCTGTTACACAAACCCAGTTGTTCCTACGCTGTTGCATGTAGCACAAAAAACATAACTTGAGAAGACAACCTCCATTATTCGTGCTGAGGCCAGTGAGTGAAATACAGCTGCAAAGGGAAAAGTGACGCACAAAAGTAGTAATTTGACTGAAACCGCTGAAGGATAATATAAGAAGAACATTAAAGTTGCAATATGCATTTTTTCCTGTAATACTTCATTTTAAAGTAAATGGTAACTACACAATGATCAGTTTGGTAATCTATATTAAATTTTTCAGGAAAATGCCCGATTTTGCAATGCAAAGAGGAAAAAGAGCATATTGACTTCCCTGGCAGCTATCTGTAGCTTCCCTCATCTAGCTGTAAAGAAGGACAGTGAAGGAATTTAAGCGATGTGCTGGATTTCTGAACACAAGTTTGGACCTTAAACTGTTTTGTCAAAGAATCACGTGTCATATATTTGAGTTACTTTTAGTGTTATATAAGTCCTACAAATTCCTGGGGGTTTTCAAACTTCCCTACTCTATTAAACTCAAATGGTCAATCCACCAGCTAGCCTTATTAATTAGATAGAGTATTAATGTGCTACTACACGTCCATGCTGTCTTGGTGCCAGTTTATTGGCTAACAGACAAGCCAGGGCAATGCCTCCAATCTGTGTGAAGGCTAACCCCAGCACAGTAGCAGCAATATGGAAGACATTGTCATTGACCAAGCTGAAGACTTTGCGGAAGCAGCCATGCGGATGGATCCCCGCGGCAGCCATGCCGTCACCATCATCTGCCAGAAGAGGCCGATTCTTGCAACCCTTTCGCCTCACGCAGCAGCTGTCGGGCAAGGACACCGAGGTGCCGTTCTCAATGGGCAGGAAGTTCATATGCTGGATAGCCCAGTCAGACACAAGCCAGTCGCGCCAACCGTCAGCTCCACAACACTTCAGAGCCCTCTGCAGGCTGTCTAGAGCGTCAGCACGGCCTTCATCCTCTGTGTAGCCCGCCACTGCTCGCTGTAAACCGCTGCGAAATCCACCGGCAATTTCTTCACGGTAGAAGAGGCCCGAGAGTCCTGCTGCCAAACCGGCCACAAGTGCAGCAAGCTGAAAGAAGCCGTAAGCCCTTAGCACGCAAGGCAGGTTTGCAGCCACCCCCAGGCAACCCAGGAAGCCCCATGCTGTGATGGCCGCACCTGTGGACAGAAGGATGAGCGGGGCATTGGGGTAGCGGTTGGCGGAGAGCATCATGTAGTCTGCCAGGGAAATTTGAGCCCACACACCCAGTGTGAAGATAGCCAGTCCAGCTGCCCAGAAGAGGCAGCTGAAGGCTAGGAGACCCAGACGCAAGAGGTGCATGACTCCCACGGAATGGCAGCAGGGTGGGCCAGCACCCACAGGTGGAGGAGCAGGGGGCGCCAGGGAGGCTTCTGAGCACACGGACAAGGAGAGACGCTGCTGTTGCTGCTGCTGCAGGCTGAGCTGCTCCTCTTGACCTTGGTATGGAGGCAGCAGGTAGCCAGGGATGGCAGAGGGTCGACGAGGAAGAGGAGGCGGAGTCAGCAGGTCAAGACTCCGTGAAGACAGTCGTCGCACAGCTAGCTGCTCACGCTCCCAGTCCAAAGCTTGTCTGCTGGGACTCGGCCGAGCCGACAGCGAGTCGTAAGGCAGTGCGCTCATGATCCTTGCTTTATCTACTCACTTCTCTCTCCGTTACACTCTCCCTCTCTCCTCCTTTTTCTTCTATCAGTGCCTTCACCCTCGTCCTCCTGCAACACACACAGCCGTTCTCCCAAAGCTTTATGACTGTTTATTAATCCGCCACCAGCAAAACCATTGCCAACTGGACTGTAAATCACAGTGATGGGTGCGCGTTGAGTCGTTATCTGCATCCACAGCTGCCTTGTTTCCACCTTATTTATGTTTATTCTGAAGGTTCTTTCCACCTGCTTGGTCACCAGTCCTCCAAAGTCCTCCGCTGACAGTCACATCCCGACATCTGCCTGCTCGCCGCTGCCCTGATCAAGAGAAGAGGTGATTGCAGGGGGAAATGACCGAGAATCAACCAATGCACACCCTCTCTCGGTGTGGAGGAGCCATCCCTTTGACTTCTACTGTTTTCCATTTGTAGAATAAGTGATTCCAGGATAAGTGCAGTAAAAGGTTATTTTTAAAATCTTAAAAGACCCTTAGGTACTACATATTTAAAAAACAAAATACAAACAAGTCTATTCTGCTTCATCAGGACTGCACTAGTGTTATTATTGTAGCACAAAAACACTGATATTTATGTATTTTAATGATGGTCAATAGAAAAAAACAAACATAAAAATATAAAGTGAGTAAAAGGCAATTTAAAAATAGAAACCCACTACCTCACCTACTATTATTCTGCTTCAGTTAGTCTCCCATTAATATGACAGGGACATTTTTATTCTGGTGACTCCTGCTTGGCATGCCCTCTCCACCAATCACCTACCTGCCTAGTCAGAGCTAATGAAAACATCTCGGTTAATTAACCACATTCAACTGCCTCTTTTTATAAGGATAACCATAATACTGACATGATGACAGAGAGGGAATACCCAGAAAAAGTGGCAGGAGAAGACTGATCTCATTTTGTGGCAGTTTGGGATCTAAGCCAGTTTTGCTTTTTGTTTTTTACACATCATTTTAAACTTCCCTGTTGAGGGCGCTTTTACATAATACTGGCTTATTTTTTTCTTATTTTTTTAAAATCAAAATTTCTGGAAGAGTCTTGGCCTTCTTAGAAATAAGCCTCTGAATTGTCCTAGAAATCTTTGCAGAGATAATGTTTCCCTAAAGCTGATTTTTTTTTAAATTCTTTAAATCTTAGAGAAATTGTTTTGGTGTTTGAAATACTTTTACCAAAGTATAAAAAATTACAAAAGCTGTGGACTACGTCAAAAAAAGAAAGAAAAAAAAGATGTATTGTGGACATCTAGAATGAAAGGTTTGTATGTCGTTCCACTTTCACCAAATTTTAGTGGGACTGCGATAAAGTGAGACTGACTGGTGACTTCAAACATTTTGTAATTTATAGGATGTAAAAAATGACCAAAAATCTACACACCACTTACTTCTTATAAAATATAAATCTTTTCATGTTTTCGACCATCACGCCAAGTGGCCATCTGCACGCAGAGAGCAACATAACACGGCCAATCTCAGATCTCCTGGGATCTGTGGTGAGCGCGGGAATGTGACACGCCTGTTTACACTTTTACAGATACCTTTGTTTGGGAACTATCCACAGACCAAATTAAAGAGGGGCCAGGCCACACTGATTAAAAAAAAAAAAAAAAAAGTATTAGCGTTCATTTTCAAATCAAAACTTTAACATCTATTTTAAGAATAAAGTGGAAATAATGTTTTTAGGAAGAAAGTCTTGTCACGGTCTGGGTGCGCAAATCATGTGGAGTAAGGATGAGGACCCAAAATTTGAGTCCCAAATGCAGATAAAGAGAGGCTGAAACTGAATCTTAACAAAAGGTAAGCTGAGACTAGAGTAATTAACTTCAACTGGGTGAAATTAAACACTAAGGGTGTGGTACATAAGGAACATAGAAAAACCTAAAACCTGGAACACAGAAGGAGCCAGACAGACAAAGCACTAAAGGACAAAGGAAAACTGACACTATATAACAAATTTCCCACGTGTGGGACTAATAAAGGTTATCTTATCTTATCTTATATTCACATCAGGATGATTACGGAAGTGGAAACACAGGGGAACAAAGCTGGAATTGATAGACATAACGAGATGAGGGAAGCAAAATTGAACACACTGAACACAGGTCAAGAGGCTAGCACGATAAAACAGAAAACACACTGAGAAGAAGACACGCTTGACACTGGGGCAGGGACAGAAACAGATATAAGAACAAAACAGACAGGAGAAAAGTAGGACCAAACGAGATAAAACATGAAGACACGAGTGTCTAAACATGAAGCGCGGAACACAGGGGAGGTATGGCAACAGAAACCTAAAGATTAGAAAATGTACATTGCTAACATTAGCTAAGATGGCTAATCAAGTTGTTTCACAAATTCATCTACATGAGGCACTTTGTAGAGCGTATAGCAACCGTGGCTGTTGTTTGACTTAGAACACCAGGTTTAATCTACACGTTTGGACTTTTTTCTCAAAAGACTTTCAACAGTATTGTCAAAATGAACACTAAGATTTTTTTTCTTTTCTTAATTCAGCTCTAATACTCAGTTGCAGATGTCACTCATTGCTTTTGTATATTTCGACTCTTTAGTGTTAGAATTTTGGCTATCACTTTGTTGTGTTTTTGGGCCATGAAGTGACCATATTAGGATGAAAGAGTGGAGTGCTATAATATCCGCTAATGCTAGCAATCTTTAACTTTAGCAGTGCAAGGCACAGACAGTATCTGCTAAGTAGTGCTAGAATTTCACTCACCACTAGTGAAGCTTCTGGACCACAAAGTAAGCATTATATATGCCATTACTAAAGGACGACAACACATACAAGGAAGAAAGTTCCAGGTCAGTCACTTTAATTAATACAGGTGAAGCCTAGCCAGTGCTGATTGGAGTAGCCTGTACCGAGATACCTGCCAGTCAGAGAGGCCTCACCCCAACTTCAGTATTAAATAACCTCTCTTAGAGTGTTACGTAAACAATTTCTAAATTTACTTTATTTAGAATCACTTAATCAAAGTTAATTATGATCATTTTTTTGACCTTATAATGTGACTCTGCTTGATCAATGGTCATGGCAATTTGCATATTAATGATAAAGGAACTGACCTCACAGACCATTGTTCATTGAGTGGGCTAGGTTCAGTTATTGTGCAAATGTCCTGTTTCTAAGATTGGGGAAACCTGCAGTCAGCTGAGAGTGAAGAAGATTCTCCCACTGAAAACGCTACATCCAGATGTATAGAATGAACCTTTTGGGATTTACTTACCTGGATGATTGAGCATGCATCAAGACGCGACTCTGCTTATCAATTTTTCAGTTTTTTTTAGTGGGAAAAGAGAGAGAGAAAAAAAGAAGAAGAAAAGAATCGAAAACAAAAAAGAGTATAATTTAAAAAAAAATCAAAAGAAAATAAATTAGGTACAACAACAGCGCAACATCTGAACAGAGATAAATGGTACTAATATAGTAATATCATATAATGTAATAAAGTACAGTTCTCCTTTTGAACATGGTTTTTTGAACATCAACAGTTTTCAAGATATCATTGTCAAATTTTATGTGACGGTAGATACGACACTAATTTTGGGAAAATTGGTCAAAGGTCAAGGTCAAAATCAATAAAAACTTTATATTACCAACACAGAACAAACAGCACACAGCTAGAGGGAGAACACAACAAAGAGCGAGGGAAGTCTGAGACAATATATACACCGAGGGTAACGAGGGAACAGGAAGGAATAAAGCTCACACTAATTACAGACTAAAGAGACAGGGAAAGCAAAATGGAACACAGTGCACACAGGCCTATCAAAATATAACAGGAAGACACTAATACTGAGACCAGCACTAACATATGCAAACTTGACATAAAGACAGAAATTAAAACAGGCAGAGACAAGACTAAAAAAATAGAAGAGGAATACCAAAAGGGAATTAACCAATCTATCAACTAAGTAATCAGAGAACTAACAGCACAGAAAACAGGATTCATCATAAGCCCAGGAAAATAAATATAACACTATAACTAGAAGACTTAATAATACACAATATAGAAACCAAATACAACATCCTCGCAAACTTCACAACAGCCTAGTACCATAGCAGAAAATTCACATGAAGTTATAGAGAATTTTCCAATGTTTTAAAATAGACACCCAACACCATTAGTTCTCAGTTAGTGTATGAGGAACTCTACCAGAAAATGAAGGGGACAGACTGTTTTTTTTTTACCACAGACAGCTGGAGCTGTGTGAAGGAAATTAGGTTATGTTTATCATCTTTATAACACCATAACCATCAGATCAGTGAGTCATTTGGTTTTTATGTGAACTGCTGACAGAAATAAAGAAGACACGTCACCTGGCATGCAGAATCATTTTTCAAAGTCACCTCAACAGCACCAAATGTCACCAAGCAAGTTTTCGCAAGAGTTCCACATTTAAGCAAATTAAGGCTTGCTTGCAGGTCCTAAATGGGCCCCTTGTTATGTCACAAAATGAGATGGTGATCGGACAAAACTGAATCAGACACAAAATCAAACAAAAAAAAGAAAGAAGAAAAGACAAACAGAACATAAAGGACCTCAAAGAGCAATGAAAAGTTAGAGAGGGTGCATTTATGATCAGTGGTGCAAGATGAGATATAAAACAAAAACTGAGACACATAAAGATAAAGAGATTAAAAAAACAATCAAATGATACACAAAAATCCAACATAGGATAAAACATGACTGTAATGAGACAAAATGTTGTAGAACATCAGCAAAATGTCTATTTGGTGAGACAAAACTACCAAAACTGTGCGTGGTTTTCAGCTTCTCTGTGGGATGAGTGAGGAGGATACATGTGCCCAGAGGCCCTAAACTTTCATAATCCGTCCATGCATTTTGCATGTTGTGTATGTTCAGGTCTTTTATCGTCTTAAGTTATTAAGGCCTAAATGGAAGAAACTTACCACAACAAAGTGCTAAGACTTACTAATGAGCAGAATTATCACTACAGATGCAAGGCAATGGCGGTGACAGAAAACCTGTGTCTGTACAGTTATTATAAATAGTCCTGAGGGGAGGATGTGCATGTCTGACCACATTTCACAATAATGCATTCAGTAGCTGCCGAGATATCAACCTCTGATTTCCTGTCATTGTTACTCATCACAAGACTGAACTCTGTAACCCTTTGAGGTTGCCTGGTTTGGCCTTAAAGTTGAATGCAATCCAACATAGAACACTTTCTCAGCAAAAAAAGGAAACATTACACACATCATGAAAGGACCATTTATTGCATGATGCTCATTTTAAAGTATGATGACAGAGTTCTCCAAGAAGTCTAGAAATGGGATCTAGAAAATCATGTTTTTCCTTTGTTTACTACCTGCTGGTAGTATCTTTGTTTTCATTTATAGGTGGGCAATAGTACAATGGCAATACAGAGAAGGAAAAAGACAGTACACGCAGTGAAAAAGTCCACTACAGGAGCAGTTTTTGTTCATTTTCCGTTTGAAAGTATTGAATATGATTTCCTTGTTGTGAAGTGAAAAGAGTAAAACTGCCAATATAAAAAGCGGAAACTATTTAAAAAAAAAAAAATCTAATTTACTGACAAGCTGCGGGCCTGTTTCGCTCCTGATCTGCATAAAATATATTTTCTCCAATTATATAAATCTAAACATAATATTCCTTCTTTTTCCCCACCCTACTTATTTAGCCTCTGAGAGTTTCTGTTACAAGTTTCATTCCTTGGTCTCTACAGACTGCACTGTGTCTCCTCCGTCCCTATGTGTCTCCATGTGTTTTTTCAGTTTGGCCTTAGATGCGAATGTCATCATGCACCGCTCGCACCGCGGCTTCACCCGCTTTAAGCCAGAATGGCTGCGTTTGTGTCGTGCCAGCTCGGACGAGCTCTTGAACTTCAGCTCGCATGTGTTGCAAGGATATGGGCGTTCCCCTGTGTGGATTCTCTGATGCAACTGAGCCTCGCTGAGGGTGAGGAAGGACTTCTCACAGTGTCCACAGGGGAATGGCCTCTCTCCTGTGTGGATCAGGTTGTGTCTGGTGAGGGCGTAGGGTTTGGTGAAGCCCTTCCCGCAGTAAGTGCAGGGGTAGGGGCGGGCCCCAGTGTGCGAGACGATGTGCTCTTGCTGTGTTTTCTTGCTCTTAAAGCGCTTCCCGCACTGAGGGCAGGAGTACGGCCTGTCGTCCACGTGTGACCTGTGATGTTTTGAGAGCTCGCCCTGTGACAAAAAGCCTTTCCCGCACTGAGAACAGAGGAAGGGTTTCTCCCCGGTGTGCATCCTCTCATGTCTGGCCAGCACAGACACCAGGGTGAACCTCTTCGGGCAGTGGGAGCACTGGAAAGGGCGCTCACCCGTGTGAACACGGAGGTGTTTGATGAGCATGAAGCGCAGCGAGAATCGTTTGCTGCACTGGTTGCACTGGTAGGGTCGCTCCCCAGTATGGGTGGACAGATGCCTCTTAACGTCAGACCTCCGAGTGTACGTCTTCTCACAATGTGGACATTTAAACTGACGCTTCACCTGATGCATCTGCCTGTGCTGAGAGCGTGCGAGCAGGGTGTCGAAGCCTTCGCCGCACTGCTGGCAGATGTAGCGTTTAGCGGTGACGTGGGACTTCCTGTGCTCCAGCAGCTCAGGCGAAGTCGGGAAACTCTGACTGCAGATGGAGCACATTTGAGGCAGCTGGCTCTCCTGTGAGTGAGACTTTTTATGGTGGACAGTCAACGCCCTCAGGTTAGCGAAGGAGCTCCTGCATACCTGGCAGGTGAAGGAGATGGCTACGCCGTGATGTTTGCTCTCATGCTTCGCCAGATCCCATGAGTGCTGGAAGGTTCGGTTACACTGCGAGCAGTGAAACGGTCTCTCTCCCGTGTGAGTGAGCTGGTGTCTCCTGACATCCGATGTCCGGGTGAACGTCTTACCGCATGTTTCGCATGTGAGCGATCTCTGACGGCCATGCAACTGAGAAACACTCTCTCTGCTTTGCTCTGGCTGCTCTGCTTTTCTCTCCTCAGAGTTTCCTCTGGGAAAAAGTTTAATAGATGTAAATATTTCATCTGTGCTGGAGGGGGATGGCGTAAATTTAACTCCTGAGAGAGTCCTGTATGCTTCTTTGCGAACGCTCTGCATGTGGAAGTGTGGAGGACTGTTTTTATCCGAGTTATGGAAAGGACACTGCGAGCAGGTGAAGATGATAGACGTCATCTCGTGTGCATCTCCTGCATTAAAATAAAGGAACAGATACATGAGTGGATTTATTTAAGAAGTTCAACATTGTTTTCTTCTTGACATCACATCACCTTTGTCAGATCCTTTGATGGCTATCACAGAAGGGGCAGCTGATCCATCAGCAGTGCTCCTGGAGAAATCAAAACACTGTGTCACAATATTTAAAGGAAAATCTCTCAGATTTGGCATTTTTGTGATATGAACAAGTAGAAGAAAGTGTAACAGGAAATCAGAATGCTAAAGTACATAAAGTACATAGTACATAAAAATCCCTTCAAAGTCTATCATCTTGTCCTGGGATACAGCAGTTTATATGCAGTCATCATAGGGATTAATATCATGGTAATTTCGAGCTTTTAAGAATTGGGTGCACAAGTACAACAAATTCTTGCTTTTTAAAGTAATTAAATATGTATGCTGTACAATCATTTCACTTTGGAAAAAGAACAAATCAAGGAAATCATTAAAAGCTCAAAATTACCCCGATATTCATGTCCACGATGACTGCATGTAAACTTGATCTGCAGATGAGAAGCTGCTCATATCTGTGTACTAAATATGCTCCAGTGAGCACAAAGACGTTAAAACCAGGGAATCGTCCAGCCTATAACATGTTAATTAGTGAGCTTTAGCAGCGCTGACGGGCAGATTTTTCTCTTTTTTTTTTTAACATTTGCACGGATCCAGAGCAAGTGCTTAAGGATGCTGGGTGTAGCTTCACATTTACCAACCAGATATGACAGTAATGACCTATTTTCTTATATTATTTTAACCATGACCAGGAATATTTTAACCATATTCCTTATTCCTATTCCTACTTAAATGGATAAGCATGAATTAAAAAGTGCATCTTTAGATTATAATAGCTATACCCAAGATCAACATAACCAAATTAATCTGAAATTTTTTGTTATTCTAATAAGGTGTACATTTCTGGTAAAGATATTTGGAATGAAAATAATGTTTTTGTACATTTTTGGTTCTTCAGGATTTTCTCTTGTTGTCCTTTTTATTTTACACGTCTCGTTCCAACTCGGCGAAGTCTTTAGTTGCAGACGTGTGGATCTGCGCATGTTTCCTGACGTGTCAGACTCCTGTGCTTCCGACATTTCAGTCTGGATTTCTGCCATTTCTTGAGCAGAAAATGAATTATCTATCAGGTCTGTGCATATATTTCTCTCTATGCCTCCAAGCTGGAACTCATCTGTCACTTCTTCTGCAATGACTTCCCGTTTCCCTTTAGTCACTTGGTCACTTATTTCATGCCCTTCATGGCTTTTTCCTTCATCTGTTCCCTTTCCTGATTCAAGATCGTCATTTATGGATGACTGGTTGTTCTTTTCTGTAAGTACGTCTTGCCCCCTTAATGCAAAGGTTCTCGTCAAAGTCTCCAAAGCTTTCGCTACATCCACAGTCTCACTCGTTTCTTCAGCCCTCACAGCAGGAGCCTCTTCATCGCCAGCGCTATCAGCACTTACAGCCACTATCTCCTCTTCATAGAAATCTGTCTGAACTTGAACTGCAGCCGACTCCATCATTTGCACATCCACCTCAGCTGCTCCGACTTCCACTTCAGTGTAAACGGTGACCACGCTGTACTGGTCGGTTCCCACTAAAGTGACGGGGTTCAATACGTTAGCGTAGTTATGGATGGAGTCCAGTCCAACTGATACATTTGTCTTTTGTGAGGGAGGGATTGATAATGCAGACATGATGGAGTTACCAGCAGTGGAAGAAGGACCGTCTGCAAAAAAGAGACTCATCAGCTACTGCAGAGAGAGACATAAGTACTTCATGACATATGTGAACAAAATCTCTCAATTCATTTTTATTTATATAGCGCCAAATCACAACAATAGATGCTTCAAGGTGCTTTATACTGTAAAGTAAAGACACTACAATAATATAGCAAAGGTTCCAGCAATCAGGCAACCTCCTATGAGCAAACAAGCAAACATGTGGCAACAGTGGGAAAGAAAAACTCCCTTTTAAAAAGAAGAAACCTCCATCAGAAACAGGCTCAGGTACTAGCAAGTAAGAGTATAAAGTGTATACTAATAATAGTACACACACACACACACACACACGTGTATATATATATATAATACAAACAAATGTATTTAGGTGTGATGAACACATCAACATCTATTGTATCTGTTGACCTGTTACAAATATGTGGGAATCACAGTAGGTTAAAGCCTGGTTACACTATCATTTTGTGGTATCAGTCTAAAACATAAATATATACAATAGAATATGGAACGACTGAGTTCATTTATATGCGAAGTAATATTTTTGATTGTATTTCCAAGCCAATTCAACCTTTTCTCTCAAACCTTCTCTTCAAAACATTGAACCTGAGAGGTCACCTAGATATATTCTCAGAAATTGTAATTTAAAGTTTGCTGATAAAAGCATTAGGAAGTCACGAGCATCTCTATATTTTGGTGTCAAAATTATTTTAACATACTGTAATACACAATTCACTCAAACATGGCAAACAAGAAGAGGATTAAATAAATGTAGTTTTGTTTATACAACTTGTGTTTTTTTATTTCTTTTGGCATAAAAAAGATTAAAAATATAATTTATTACATTAGGAAATGTCACTAAAATAGCTTTGTCACTTAACAGTCATCAGGTCACCCCTATCCCACTTTGAGTTAAGGTTGAGTTAATATTCACCTCTCTTCATGGAATTTTCCCTGTTTAGAAAAACCAAATGGAAAATCCCATCAATGAATAACTGCAAGGCCAAAATGTACGAAGACTTCATTTGAAAAATAACAACTTCTAGTTTCTGGAAATTTACTTGTTTAGCATGTGAGTGAAACATCACCTAACCCAAAATGGTTTGCTGGAGATTTGGTGGGTGTTTAGAGGTTAGATAATTCAATTCAATTTTATTCATATAGCGCCAATTCAGTTGCCTCAAGACGCTTTATATTGTGATGGAAAGACCCTCCAATTTTAGAAAGAAACTGACAATCACGCAACCACCTATGAGGACTTTGGAAGAAAAAAAAATGTATTTAACAGGATGAAACCTCCCGCAGAACCAGGCTGAGGGAGGTGCTGTCAGTGCTGTCACAGTTGAGGGTAAGTGAAGGAAAGCAGGACAGAAAGCAAACCACTAGTCTAAGCCTATTGCATCACAATGAGTCCGCTAGGGTCTATTTGACATAATCTGGTCATCAGATAGTGATCGTGACCGTAACATGGAGATGTCTACATGCCTGCCTAGTTTTTGGTAGTGTGCTGACTTTTCTGCGGGAAATTATATTGAAATGCACCAACTATACATATCCATCCAGGTGGACTTCAAGTGGGCTTTTAATAAGTAAAACAGGAATGACTGCTCGGCTGTTGGTGCTTTAGCTGTTCCTGTCCATAACAGAGTAAAATTAAGGCCTAAGGGGGGATTCAGAGTCACCTGATCCAGCTCTAACTATAAGTTTTATCAAAAAGTAAAGTTTTAGGCCTAATCTTAAAGGTAGAGAGGGTGTCTCTCTTCAGAATCCAACCTGGAGCTGATCCCACAGAAGAGGGGCCTGATAGCCGAAGGCTCTACCTCCTGTTCTACCTCTAAAAACTCTAGGAACCATAAGTAAGCCAGCAGAGAGAGGGCAAAGACCTCATTAGGTAATATGATACTAATAGGTCTTTAATATATCACAGGGCCTGGTAAGATAAGTTCTGATAAAGTGCATTACTATACACTACAAACCTGTTGCTATGAATTTATCCACTGATCTTGAAATATTAAGAAGTGAGAACTAATTACGCAACTTTAAATCTGACTTTTTGACCCAGCTGTAATGATGCAACATCTTGCTTCATAGTTTTGTTGATTGTGAAAACTGCTGCAGCTCTACTTACATGCCATTTTCAGTAGTCCTGAACTTTTGTAGTGCTGGTAGATAAAGCTCAGATCTTCAGTTGACAGCTGAATGCATTCCTCCAAAACAGAAGGAGCTGAGTCCAGCCAGGCTACAGTCTGTAATCACAGCACGGTGTTAATATAACCCGCTGAAAATCACCTGGAACAATTATGTTATCTGACTGAATACCTGCTTTAGGTCTGGTACTGGAAGCAACTTTTCCAGCTTGGAGAGCAGATCCCATAATAACATATTTAGTGCTGAGTCATACTGTGGACCGTATTCCACTGGAAACACTTCCTGTAAGATAATAAGATGTTATTTTTATTCTGAGCATTTTCAAGCAAAGATATGAAATACTAAAATATGTCCTACCTGAAAAAAATATGCCCTCTCAATTGGATCTTTCAGCAGACTTTGAACCAGAGCGACAAAAGTAGACTCTGTTGTTTTCACCTCTGCATCCCTATACTGCAACAAATTGAAGGGATATCTTGAAAAAGGTACTGGGCACACTTTATTTTATCCGCTTCTCTTTAACGTACTTACATCTGTGTTTTCAGAGGTTACTGGGAGTCTGTCCAAATGGCTCTGGATTGCTTGAGAATCAACAGAACCACGTGTCGAGCCTTTGCAAAGCTCCAGTATCAACTGAAATATCAATAAACTGAATTTTTACAGAAGCAAAGCAGCAAAATAAACATACATGGATGGCACGTCAGCCAGACTACCTCCTCACCCTCGCTCTGAGTCCAAGGATGAGCTGGGCTCTCTGCCTGTGGCTGATCAGACCAGGAATCGCCTCTGTCACTTTGAACACGAACTCCTGCAGCTTCTGGTAGTTCATCACATCTTTCTGCTTCACCAGCTGCCACATGGAGGCAGACAAAAGCTGCAGAGGTGGCACCAGGAGTTGGAGGGATGAGAGAGACAGGCTTGGATCTAAAACATAAAGGTGTAATGTAACAAATTTTCTTTAGAGGGCAGCAATCAGCTTTAAACTCCAGAACCCACATTATAACAATACATATATGTTATTCATTTAATTCAGTGCTGCTCATATATTACTAAGGTAATAATTTTCTCAGGTAAAGCAATGACACATATGTATTTTTTACCCTGCATTTAAACAGCCACAAGCTTGGGAACCCGAATAATTGCTGGACAACCCTTAATAAAAGGAGTTTTAAATTTCGATTTTTCAAATATATCATCAGCTATGGTTTAGATAATAAATTAAGCATAATACTTGACAGAATAAAAAAAATCAAAAAAATAAATGATTTATTTATTTTAAAGCTTAAGTTTGACAGCGTGTGCATATCACGATTCCTTTAAATAGACGGCCCCCGCTAACTGTGTAACTGGCATAGACGTAGCTTACTTTATATCGCAGCTGGTTCAGATTGCCACTATACCCACCGCTTGTTTTCTCTGCAGAGTCGAGAACCTCCATGGGTGCACTGCGCCTCTCGTGGCGTCGAAAATTAGGTGTTAAGTTGTATTGTTTTAGTTAGCAGCTAACATGCGCTGTTCGGACGCAAGCACCGTTTCCTCAACGCTTATACTCCGCTTCCGCTTTTCAAAATAAAAGTATCAAAGCTGACAGGCGAGTTGTCTCGCTGACATTAATTTCTTACAGTTTTGTTTTTAGTTGGAAGACAAGATAGGGCAGACTTTCGTTCAGTAATTCCATTGTTACATCAATTAAAAAGTAAGTAAACAAGTAAACATTGCATCTGCATGCTTTTTCCCAGCATGGAGCTATACTGCTGCTTACTGTCACCTCTCTTCTTAGCCTAGCTTAAAGAATTCCTTCTCATAACGTCACGGTTTGGCACATCAGCCTTATCCCTCTGTAGTTACTACAGCTCTGCACATCACCATTGTTCTTGGCAATCAGTACCACGATAAAGAATTAAAATTTGCAACAATATAACTCCAAGTATTCTTTTAACTGAGATTTTTTTAAATTTAAAAAACATGAACATGATCTGATAATGAAGACCTCATTGTTTGAGTTCATTATTTTGCTTGCCTCCTATCATCTGTTCTTTATTTTTTGTTTTCAAAAACCTATAAATAAATAAATGCAAATTATATACAACAATAGTATTTTCATGGCTAAATTACAAGTAGCTCCGAATGTAGCAAGAGTTCAACTTTTACTTTGAAATAACACCCAACCCACCACCCCATCTTAACTTTATTTAAACACAAACAATTTACAGAAAAATACAAACATGGCGGTTGAGGTCATATAATAGTGCATATAATTCAGGTAAAGCGGGGAACAAGAAAAAATACAGGCTCGAGGGTTTTTGAAGCGCGACTTCGAGGCAGACTTCTGCTACGCAGTTGGTGACGTCAGGACGTGATCACGCAACCCAGAGTCACGTGAACCGTTTCACATATGTAAATGTTTTAATAACCTGTTTTCGGTCTTTTTTGCAGTGAAATTTCTTGCTGCTGAATTTGAAAGTGCACTTTAATCTTCAGCGATCCAACATGGACGAGGACGGGCTGCCCATCGTGGGCTCTGGAGTCGACCTTACCAAGGTTGGCGTTGACTAGTTAGCTAACATAGCTATTTGAGTAGCTGGTGAGGAAATGAAAGCAGGCACAAGCAGAGCTGCTTGACATATGTTTTGTTTAAGAAGTAAGATAACACAAAGGCTGTTTATCGCTGATAGAAGCCTATAGCTTGTAAGTCATTAACAGATATGACTGTCACAAGCGCCTGTAGTTCAATTTCCCTGATAAATGTGTGATTTTTTTTTTAAGTGAATATATGTTGTTTCTACACTTGATCTTCCAGGGTAACAGATTTAACCTTTGCGAAGAGATATACTTACGCTTATCTTTTTTAAACAGTTTTGTTTAAAATAAATCTATGAAGTGAAAAGGTCTGTCATTTGTATAAATAACTGTTTTTCGGGAAGGGATGCTTTTTATTTTATTAACCGTTCTGGGCAATATTAGCTAATCTAAAATGCTATTTTGCTCTTGTGAAATATAAGTGGTATATTTTGCATTCAGCATTTGAAGTTGCCTGTGAATGACTGTCAGCATGTTAAACTTGTTCTACTCATTATTTTTTTTCACAAGAATAATAAAAATATTTTTGCATCACGTTTAAAAGCAAGATACTTCACAAAAAACTGATTAAAAGGTTATAAAAGACAGAAAATGAGAACATAAAAAGAAAGCAAAACATAACAATAAAATATGAGATGGCATATATATCGTTTGGAGACAGCATTACTAAAGAAGTTGTTAAAAAGATGAAGATGTTCAGATTTTCTTTGGGAGTGATCAGGGTGGACTTGGAGACAAGGCGGACATGGTTTGGATGTGCAGAGGAGGGATATATTGGACAAAGGGTGTTAAACATGGAGCTCCCAGACAGGAGCAAAAGGGAAAGACCACAGAGGAGGTTCATTGATGAAATGAAGGAGGATGATTTTCAGGGCAGGGTGAAGTGGAGGTGAATGATCTGCTGTGCCGACACCTAAAAGGAACAGGGGAAAGAAGACGTATGCAGCCTAGGGAGGAGAAGTTGCTTTAAGGGGAGATTGGACTGGGAGTTGTTTCATTTCCTTGTTATATTACACTTATGTTCCTTCTACCTTAAATTCCTTTTCCTGTGTTTCCTTCAGGTTCCTGCGATCCAGCAGAGAAAAATTGTTGCCTATCTCAATCAGTTTGTTGCACACACAGTCCGCTTCCTTAACCGTTTTTCCACAGTGTGTGAAGAGGTTTGTTTATCATTATTTTACTTCTGCTCTCATCATGAAACAAAAAATCTCTGTAACACTTAAATCCTGAACTGTTGTATAACGTCTTCCCCCAGAAACTTGCAAACATATCTCTTCGCATACAGCAGATAGAAACCAGCCTGTGCATTTTGGAGGCCAAGGTGAGTTCTGAAGCCTCTGCAGGCTGCAGTGCAACATTATCTTAATTTCATGCCAATTTGCTTGATATTTATGGAGCAATATTGTGCTCTGTGTAGTTGTCTTCCATTCCTGGACTGGAGGACGTCACAGTCGAAGGACTCAGTAAGCAGCAGACTGCACAGGCCAATGGACCCATCATCCCCAATCAGAGCCAAATCGATGGTCCAGTAGCAGCGCCTCAAGAAGAGGTAGATACACAAACACGTACACATGGAAACATAGCTCCATCCAGCTTCGCTGAACTGCAAAGTCGAGGATTTTTTTTTGACAGTTTTAAAAATAAACCTGAGAGCAGACAAAGGTTTCAAAGCACCCCCAAGACCACCTAATTAGAACTTAATATCTGACCTGTTTAGTCCATTTTCAACTTGACAACCCCACATTGAGAGAGACTCCTCTAATGTATTTTTGACATGATGGGAGCCAGAGCAGCTTTTCTTTTGACTCTCAGGGTAACTCAGAGTCTTTTGTATTTGTTGTACAGACGTTCAAGTAAAATTTTCCACTGTTTTGACTACAGTGGGATGATGCCCCACCCCATGTGTTTTTGTTTTCCTTTCTCTAGATGAAGAAAGGGAATATTTCCATGCAGCTTTATCTGGCTGAAGTTCAGCTGTTTCCAGAGTAGCTCTTTTAATGTAAGAGAGCCAGTAAAGAGAAAAAAACTGAAGTAGTTGGAATTGTTGAAGACAAATGAAACTTTGTTGCTTTTTCTTTTTGGGAATATAATTTGTCAAATTTTAGTGGTTTTGATGATCTCCACCTCTGTTACTGAAGTGAAAATGAAAGAACTTCAAAGCAGGAATCTCCCACTTGTATTATTTATATTTACCAGTGGAGCACTTTTAAAAAAGAGCCAATGAAAATAGTTTAGGGTAAATGAGATGAGGAAAAGAGAATAAATGTTATTTGAAAGATCCCTTGCAAAGAGGACCTCAAACAGAAAACTTTTACAGGCTTTCATTTCTCTTATTGTGAAACATTTGCAGAAACATGTTGTGGAAAAGTCGAACTTTTTTATTTAAAGACAAAACATTTATCTTTTTACAGTTAACACTTCATGCGTTATTCTACCACAAAAGAGAATAGATGAGAGGGGGGGCAACAAATCTCTGGAAAAGGGGAAAAAGGACCTGTTTAAGTAGAGAAAGGTGTGATGAATGACTGAATGCCAAAGGAGATGGTCTGACAGGGGAAGATTTATTTAAACTAAATATCATCACTGAAATCCTGTACTATGAGATGCCACAGGGCTTCATCTTAGGACCGTTGCTGTTGTTGTGTATTCACCAATGATTTTTCCATTTGTTTATGATGGTGTTGCTGGGAGTGTTGTATGTACATTGTAATGTCTCTGAGCAAGTTGCTGTTAAGTTAGCATTCACCATTCAAAAAGTTATCAAATGCTCTGAGCAAATTTGCAGAGCTATCGGGTCCACCACAAGGGGGCACTGTAGTGTGCCTGAGCAAGGCACCACTTTTTTACAGTCTACTTTCTCTAACAGAGAAAATAAAGCTTGGAATTTGCTTCCAAAGGATTTGCAGATTTGCACAGATTCTCCTCTCATGATTTGGATAAAAAAAGGACACATATCATGTGCATATGTGTCATTTGGTGATTTCACTGGTTTTTAACTGCCCAGGGCCTGCAGATGGACACTAGTAGCTAAATCTAATAAAAAGCATCTTTTCCTTTCATGTGATTAATATATTTAGTACATGGTCCCTGAAAGAAATAAACACATAGCACTACGCCCCTAAACAAAATTGTATCACCTGATTTAAAAACATATCTTAGACTATGAAAATGTAAAACCTGTCAGGATATCTGCTGTCATCTAAACCGCTTCACTCTGCCTTCGTTTCTGTGCATGTCTCATGTTGCAGCCTGCTCAGACCACACCAGAAGCTTCAGCGACGCAAAAAGCAGAAGCGGCTGCAGAGAACGTCATGACGGTGGCCAAAGACCCGCGCTATGCCCGATACCTGAAAATGGTTCAAGTGGTGAGTCATTATTACTGCTGCTATGGTTACCTGCGTCCTGGTTTAGTTTTGTGCCTTAATGTGATGTTTAATGTGCCACAGGGGGTTCCGGTGATGGCCATACGGGCTAAAATGGTCATGGAGGGTTTGGATCCCAATCTGCTTGAGTGAGTGTTTTTTAAATTACTGTTCTGGTTATTACCAGTTTTCTAATAAACTGACAAACAATATGTGACTTGTTCTCTGTTGACCACAGCACACCTGATGCCCCCGTGCCCGACGGAGGAACGAAGACCTCGGAGGACCAAGACGCTGCCGGCAGCAACTCTGATAGTGAATCATCTTTTAGTGACTGAAATTGCTCATTTGTCCTCAACACTGCAAAGTTTCCTCATCCATCGCCGTCTGCACTGCTTTAGGCCCGTAGCGAGGAAGTATGAGGTACCTGTTAAGGGCTACCAAGGAGGTGGTGTGAATGTAGTTGCCTGAAACAGGAAATCCAAATTGAGTGACTGTAGTTTCAGTTTAAAAGAACTGAACTGGTTCTCCTGTTTGGTCAATCAGTGACCTTTATTTTTGAAAAATATTTTTTTTTCTCATAAATTACTTTTCAAGAGGAGGAGATCATTTTTTCTCTTAATCATATAAGCAGCAGTCAGAAGATGACAGTAGCAAGTGTTTTAACAAAACCAAACCATATCACATAGAGGTCTTCTGTGATAGTTGCACAACTGACTAATCACTATTGTCTAATCTCTGAAATGTTGTGTTCACGCCAACTGCAAAGAATATAGCTGGAAACGCATGAACATTCACTCTTAACAACCAGCAGGATGAGAAGGAATCAAGTTACAGTACATTAATTTAGAACTTAACGTAATGTCCCAAAAATTTACTCTTGTTCATCTAAACCTTCTCCTTTTTCCTGTCTCTGTTTCAAAGCAAAGTTCAACTATACGGCTCGAGATTACCTCAAGTTTATCTTTTATTTCTTATCGGCACTGAGGAGAATCTGAGGTCATGTAGCATGAAGTGAACTTTTTAGTAAAGTTGAATTATTTTAACTACTCAGCTCATATCAGTTTTATGGAAGCTTGTTACTGCCACTGAATTTTTTTCCCATTGATAACTCAGTCTTTTTTTTGAGTGGCGAAAAACGAGCTTCCATAGAATTTGCCTCAGCATAAACTTTGTATGGAATTTGAATTTGGTGTGGATGCACAATAAACCAGTACACCCTTTCTTCTTGCAGATTTCAGGTAAAATAGGAAGAAGTAATATGTTGGTATTTTCAATGTTGGATATGTTCATGTGCATTCAGGGGTAAATTAAATCTTTGGATCTTGAAACGCTTTTCTCTCTATTTTTTAAAAAAAATTGTACTGTTGTTTGATTATTTTTAAATTAGACAGAAGTAAATACGTAACAGTTCTAACACAAAGACTATATATCATTTACATCCTATACTATATACAGCATAGTCTTCACCATGCCTGGTGAAATGTAATAATAAAGGAGAGTTCAGTGTAGCAACTGAACTTGGATATACATCACAGTAGTGACATGGTGTATTTTTTATTTTTTTTTATTATCAAAGAGATCAGGCCTGTGGCAAAAAAAAGAAAAAACTTATCTCGGTTTTATTTATCCACTCTAAATAAAAGCAGAGATATGAACTGATCTGATCTGTGGTTTAAATGGGAAGAATTAAATGGGAAGGATCACACTTCTTAAATGTGTTATACTATAAATGCTTTTTGTTTTCATTCTAAAGTGCTTAACTATCTGACCTAAGGTTCGTATTACACTCCTGAATATGACTTCCTGATTGTGCTGGCTGATGCGTTCATCAGCCAGGTGTCAGCTCTTGTGTGCTTGCATTTCGAGCTGCCCTCACGTCTGTGTTTACCCAGCCGTCACGGGCAGAGCCAGCAACGTGTCGTACTTGGATGAGGACAGAGGCTCAATGAGAAACCTATGACTGATCTGCATTCATGGAGCCTGTCATATCTGCATCAACTCACACAAAGGAAAAGTTGCTCTGCAGCTGCTAATCAGGCTCACGTATAATAATTTCCTCACTCTGTATGATGTATGGGTATGATTTTTTTTTTAAAGAGATGGAGGTGAAAAGATGATTTTACATTACAGAAATTAAATGTAGTATAAGTGTCCACACCACCTTTATTCGAGCAACAAATGTAGGTATCAGAGCGCCGTCTTTCTGAGACGTCACAACATAAACACTTGCTGATTATGAGCAAAAGTGGCTAAAATTTACCATATTATTCAGAAATGGTTTATTCTCCAATAATAGTAAGACTTGTGCAGTAATCTTTTTGATGATTGTGTAACCTTGATGGAAAAAGAGGATGCTGTTCAGACTAAAATATTCTTTATCAAGACTTTAAATCCATATCTGCAATCAATCAATCTAATAATTTATAACAATAAAACTTTTCTTTTTGTTATTTGTTGCAAATTCTTTGAAAAATTTGAGAAATTCATAACTATTAAGACACTGAGTACTAATAAATTCTATGGCCAGTCAGTCCAATGACATGCCTATTGACCTTCATCTGGTTTTGTAGAGTTATGCTTTAGCTTCTGCAGGTGATCGGTGAACTGCAGTCTTTTTTGTGGTGATTGTTGTTGGTAGGAAGTGAGACTCTTCGTCATTATGTGACTCAAAACTTGTGGGTACAAGCCTGAGAATGCTTGTACCCTGAGGGGCAATCATGCCATCGCTGTCAGGGATAAGATTTCCTTTAACGGACGCTAAATTGTAGTGGGATAAGTGTGGAGTTGTACTTTACTGAAAAAGCACCCTGCTGGATCTGTGATTCTGCCTTTAATAAACACTCGTACACTTTGTTTTCTTTTCTTTTTTTAAATATGTGCTTTTATTTTTCATCTCAGCTGTGCATTACAATCTGTGCTGTACATCATTTTATAAGCAAAAGTACAAAAGTAGTTCAGAAAAAACACAAAAATAAAACGTTTCCCTCTTATAAAAACAGTGCCTGTAGTGAAATGGTTACAACCTGCATACATCACTGCGCAGGATCCTTTTTTTTTCTTTAATGTACAGTACGTTTATTCCAGCTTGACATTAACAGCTCCAGTCGAGAGCAGTTCAGCAGAAGTATGTGCCTGCTGCTCCGCTAAAACCTGACCACTTTTCTCAGCTTGCATGTCTTGCATGTATCTCTCTGCTTGAGAGATTAAAGGTAATGAAACTTTCAAGTAGCCTTCCAGTTTGTTAATATCTTCCCTTGTTCCTTTTATGCAACAATCTCTAAATCACACATTTTTCTCAGAGTTTTACAGCCCTCTTTTAGTCTCCCAGTGATTTTACTTTGCTGATTTTTGGCTAAAACGGTGGCTCTCAATTTTAGATGTTTTCCTCTAAACATCTAAAAGTGAATAAATAAATTAGGCCCGATTACACCAGCTGCAATGCCACAAACGTCTCACCCCACCCGTCTGCTAAAATCAATTTTTTGAAGATGGGTGTAGTCCAACACCCTTTATGTGTGGGGTGTCAAACATAAGGCCTGGGACCAGAATCGGCCTGGCAAAGACTCCAATTTGCCACTCGGCAGGTCTGGAAAATGTGATGGAGTGCATAGACTTTGTACTTTTAACTGTATTCTGATATGTTTTTGAGCTTGTCAGACATACTATGCCAAAGTAATTAATAGATAAACAAGGAAATGACAGCAAGTTCCTGTTTTTTCACTGTCGTCTATATAAATTCAAGCTTTTGACAGTGGACTGGACAAAGACTGTCTGGGTAATAAATTACCAAAAGCTTTTCTATGATTTTACATATTTATCATGTAATTCCACTGGTCCAGCTCATTTAAGATCAAAGTTGTCTAAAGTTTGAGATCCTTACTTTAAAGTCGGTCAGTCTGCATACCTATAATGATCCATGACTCTTACCTTACACACTTGACAAAATATCTTTTTCTTACTAGGTACAAGATCCATACTTGGTACCAGAAACTTCTGCCTAGATTAAAACTGTATGATATAAGGTTACAAGTGAAAAACCAGCCAGAAGCCCTATTGAATGAACCTCCAGAATTCCAGCTTTACTTTCGGTTCATATTGTATAATTCCTACTAAAAATTAGTATAATTCCCATTGCCTGTATGAAAATCTACATTTGTAGCAGCACCAGAGATGATATTGGAGTGTCTGCTAGCATGACTGAGAACGTGAACAGTATACAGTAACTCATGTCAGTCAGAAACACCATGTTGGACTTTTCATGAGTCAACAATGTGGAGAGGACAGATTCAAATACCGAAACCAAAACTCTGAATCTGAGCATCCACAGCAGGAGTTTTTCCTCCTTAATTTGATGTTGCAATAATGTGGTCATCCAATAAAACTGGGAATTCATAAACCTCTGCACAAAAACCAACAACTAGTACACATTTACTGTCAGTCAAAGACAGGTCAGACTGCCAAGTAGCCACAGACATACTGAGTGGTCTGAGTGGTATTGTCATTTAGCCCCGAGTGTACCGATCATGTGCTTACTGTGTGATGAACTTCTCCTATGTAAAGTCGGAGCTCTCACAGAATGTGTCATGCTGGTGTGGCAACAGCAAAGTGCAAAGTAAACAGGCAACATTAAGTACACTTGAAAATAGTTTGTGTAAAAACAACATAATAATACAGTATTCGCATAGTTTTTCATCTGTCACACGTGACAGACAGCCAGTTGTACCAAAATGCATAAATACATATATTTTTAAGTATCTACTGTATTCTACCAAAATTTCAGTCAGGGAAAATTGGACGGGAATAGAGATACATACATAAAATGTAAATACTGATATTTATCTTAATGTTTCTGGCCCAAAATGTTCCGAGACTAATCCTCAAGTTCTGCTTTCACCCGTAAGGTAAAGAACTGTAGGAGAATAAAAAAAAGAAGGATTTTAGCAAATGAATAAATATATATTAAAAAACTATATACTATGTGTGACAGTGAGATACTGACCTTGAAATCATGAATGTATGTGAAGAAGAAGAAGACAAAGGTAAAGGCAACAATCCACTCGCATACTGCACTGGCTACATGGAAGGGATAGTCCTGCACGACGGAAACAGACACTTAAATCAGCAAATTCTATGCATCTAGTAATAATTATTATAATTTTTGGTCTATAAATGTTGGAATGTTCCTGTCCAATGATGTCAAATCTACTTCCACTAGTTTACTGTTAGAATACGGTTTTTTTGCACAACTTCTCACATTTAGGCAGCACAGATGAACAATGGACAATGGCAACAGTAAACAGTTCTCACATATTATCTGATATTGGCGTTTGAACATTATTTGCATCACCATTTGTTTTTCTCTGCTGCTACTTTTCAGACTCGCTTAACTTCCACAAAAGGTTTCTGGTTCTTTTAGCTGACTCACGGCAGTGAGAGGTTTGCATTATGCACACACTTCCATTTAATTCCGATAGTAAATTAACCAAAAATAATCACTGACATGTTGGGGAATGTTTGTTGGATCTATCTATCCCCACATTTTGACACTTTATGCTATAAGTTTTATTCCTGATCTGTCCTGTGATCTGATGCAATGTGCTGACACACTGTGGCCTACCTCGTCATGCTTTTGTCTGTGCAGCTCCGTTTGTTTCACGTAATATGCACAGATGACAGCTGAGTTATCCATGAAGGAAAAAACGGAGTCGATACGGGACATGACACTAATAATAATATTCTGCAGGTCGTACATGTACATATTGACATATAGCCAAGAGAAAAATAAAGTTAAAAAAAGGGTTTATATATCAGGTTGTAATAAAAAGTCTGCCGGTCCTCAGCAGGGGTTAAAATTGTGTAAATACAGCCTGACTTTGCTTTTATTACTTCTTATTTAGATTACTGAAACTCTTTATATGTTGGCTCTGATCAGTCATTACTTTATTGCCTGCAAGCTTTTCGAAATGCAGCTGCTCACCTTTTGACGGGAAAGAAACGACGTGAACACATTACACCCACACTGCCCCACTTAGACTGGTTTCAAGTCCATTTCAGTATACAGTTTAAAATTATCTTACCTGGTTTTAAGTCTCAAGGGTTTGGTGCCACACTTTTGAAACCCTGCAATCCTACCAGAGCACTGAGGCCCTTAAACCAGCTGCTCTTAAACAAGTCCTAATCCAGGCTTAAAAGCACAGGGGATAGACTCTTCAGTGGTGGCTCTAAATCGTTATAACAACTTGCTGTTTCACATAAGAGCTGCCCAGTCTCTCAATCATTTTAAAACCCTTGGCTGTTATTTATACTGCATATTATGTACAACTAAGGTGGCTTAAAATGTGCTATAGAAACAAACTTTGGCTTGGCTAATTTCATGTGAATAGAACATAACATGATACACAGTGCTATTATTTATTTTAAAAAACTGAGCAACAACACAAAAGCAGTGCATGAAAAACTAAGTACACCTTCACTGCCATAGAAATTAAATGGTAAGTAGCAGCCAGGTGCTGATATCAAACGTTAATGAATAACCAGTCATTGTCAGGTGTGAGTGCCTCTGCCTCTGAATATCTGTAACAATGATACAGACTGTCACATTGAATATCAGCAAAGCATGTCAGTACAAACACCTCGTACCAGCTGTCAAGCACAGTGGTGGAGAGGTGATGATTTGGCTAGTTTTGTAGCCGCAGACATGGGCACATGGGCAAACTCAGTCATTTTGTTCTACAGCAGGACTGAAATATGACAGAAACCACTGAGTTCAGAAAAGCGCTTTCAAGGGATAAAGAGAGAGCTGCCCATTAATGAATGCCCACATTTTCAAATGCATTAACTCAATGTGGTAAAGAAGAGCGAGCCAAAATTCCTCCACAACGATGTGAGGGTCTAGTAAAAAAGTTTCAGTACTGCACTGCTTCTGCATTTCAGCTTAGTTTTTGTTATAAATAATATAAATAAATATAAATAAATAAATAATGACGGTATAATATGTCACATATTATAGTTAATCTAAAGTCATATTTAAATAACTTTCAAACCTAAAAAGGACCAGATGACTTATTTTTCTAAGTCCTGATATATAAAAGCTTCATCATCGTCGTCATCATCATCATCACAAAGTTAAATCACACAGACATTTGAACACTCAAAAAGGATACTGGGTACAAATGCCACAGCAGCAAGGGAGGCGATAGCGACCCGCACACAAAACACATACTTGGAGCACCCATACGGATAGGCTTGAAATGATATAAAACTCTGGAGGATAATGTACACAATGCCACAGACAAAAAACAGCACTGCTCCTATATCATGGACTACTTGCAGTACTGTTTCCTGCAATCAAGAAAAAAGAAGAAAAAAGGACCACTTGTAATTACACTGAATTAGTTGTGATGTGTTAAATGTGATTTTAATGTGAGTACATACTTGGAAAGTAGCAACAATGCACATGCCAAAACATGAGATCACACCAAGCCAAAGCGCTGCTTTGTTGAGGCGTGCGCTCACATTAGTGGCGTCCTCCCTCAGCAATTCCACGTGCTTGTATCTGGCATAAATTGTGCCCACACCTGTGCAAAAACACACAGAGAGTCACGAGAGTGTGCAAACCTACACATTTACCCTAATCCATGAATTGTACTTTCATTTTCTTAGAAAAGGGGAAATGTGAGAAGCATCTTTGGAAAGCATGCTTCCTCCTTAGGGAAAGCCCAGAGTTGCCTAAAAAGAGTCAGTTCACAGAGATGACACTGCAGATGTTCACACTGGAATTTCAAATACCTGCACATGCAGAAATAAAAGTCATCAGACCAAAAATGCAGCTCTCTGGGGGGCTGACACCTGTGTCGCTGGAAAGAAAAGAAAAAGAATAAAGACCCGTGCAGATTTTCAGTCCTGACTTCGGGTTTTATGAGACAATACGTGGGTTGTGTAACTGTGTTTTGTACAATATCAAACATTTAGTTGCCTCTTCTTAACATAAAAGTCTTCTATTGAAAGCGAAGTGAAAGAACAGATTTGCGCTAGTCTCCTACAATAAACAGATGTGCAGGCTACACGCAGCTGGAGTTTGTTATAGCGGAAGAAACCGAAACTAAGACGTTTTCTCATGAAACGTTTTCCACGGCTCCGAATCAGGTTGAGCATGAAAGAAAGGCTGCTTTGTGTGAGCTCTTCAAATAAACTTACCTTATGTATGGGAAGATTACATCGACGTCGTGCCTGTAAATCGCGATGATATAACAAATAATGAAAGTGGCGGAGGACCAGACGACCAGGAACGCTGGCAGGGCGCACAGACCTTGTTTGAACCAGTACATCTCCAGTTTTTGCGCTCAGCTTCAGGCAGACTTTCTCTCACGTATATATGCGCAGAGTAACAAGAGCCATGCGATAAGAAAAGCTGGTGTAGGAGCAGGGGTGTCAGCTGCCGTCTGTGGTCTGCGAACGACCGTCACATGCAGCGGTGTGTGAGCAACAATGAACTTGGCCTCTGCCAGTAAGCAGCATATACAGTGTACAGTAACCTCTAGCCCAGAACTACTCCCCCGTGGGGCCGACGAGTAAGCGATCAAGCGCTTCCTTCTTCCTTTTTATCTTTGTCAAAACACACACACACACACACACACACACACACACACACACACACACACACACACACACACACACACACACACACACACACACGCACAGCAAAATACCAAACTAATGAAGTGTCTTTTAACTTGACTTCAACCGGAGGTGATACTCAGAGTTTCCACAGCAGAGTGAGCAGCAGTTCTACATTTATATGAACAGATTTGAGTTTATAGAGTGAAAAATCTGCATAGCTGCCTGCGTTTGTGAAAAATAACTGTCTTTAAATTATACATTATGACTTGTTATGCGTTTTTTTTTTATTTCACAGCTGTGCAAAACTCTTATTTCTTTGTATTTTTCCTTCTAGACTATAACTTTTTTTTTCTTACACTCATTTTCAGTCCAGTCTAGCTACCTGAACATTTTCAGGGGGATATTTCTTACTTTTTTTGTTTTTTTGTTAGGTCACTGAACACTGAGGTGTGAACGATGGGCCAGTTCGTCTGTTCATAACAGACAACTTAGCAAAGAACCAAATTTAAATTGTATCTTAAGGCCCTTTTTAATCAGCAGTCTGTCGCAAAAACACATGATTTATTCCCATTTCTTTAGTTGAATCTATGAAAAATCCCAAAGATAAAACATTTGGACCTGAGCGATGCATCCGGGCCTTCAGTTGATCCATCTACTGTTGACTGAAGCCTCATCTACTACTGTCAGGTTTTGATCCACCACGCAATAACATTTTGAAACCATGTGATCGGAAACAGCTTCATTTTCAGCATGGCAGTGAGCCCAAAAAGATTGGCCTCCACAGAGCCTGAACCTCAACGCTCAACATTATTGAAGCAGCGTGGGATCATCTTGACAGAGAACAGAAGAAAAGGCAGAAACACCCAAAGAAGACCTTTGAAGGTCCTTTAAGAGGCCTGGAGAACTATTAAAGAAATTACACCAAAGCTTGTTTTGAAGAATAAAGATGGTCATACCAAACATTGACTTTCAAGTTAATTGTATTGTATACGGCATTTTCGTGTATGTTTGGATGTTTCAATAAATCCCTGCACATATTTCCCATTTTCATAACAAAATATAAAGAAAAGAGTGGTGGCTGGGGACTTGTTGACACTTATGTAGTTTTGTGGAGGTACTTGTGATGATCCTTACGTCCTCTCAGTTTGCTTTCTATCTCTCTGTTGTGTATATGCATGTGTGGGCATGTTCATGATGTAACAGTACTTATCTTATACAAGTAGTAATTGTAGCTGCCAGATTCCAGATTCCAGATTCCACACACAACTGATATTAATCTACAGTTCCAACGGTTCTCCTTTCCTTGCTGGAACATTCGACTACTTATCTTATCCTTGTGTGCCCACCTGCCTCTCCATTCTGGGGAAACCTCCCTGTCCACTCTACATACAAAGAAATACTTACCTGTAGACAAAAAGAGTACCCTTAGACGCAGCTGTGGCTGTGAAAACCGAGAAGACTCACCTCCAACCTCTCCTGTAAAAGCAATTACTGCTTAACTGAATCAACAACCCGTGAGAACAGAACACTTGTGAATCGCACGGTTTCAGTAAATTTCCGAACAACTACAAATAGTGCAAAAAGCGTGCAATTAAATCTTTAAATCTACATTTGAGTCTTTTTCACAATCCGTGACACAAAGGAATGAAAAGCACTCAAAATGCCTCCTTCTATGTGTGCCGAAGAACTGGATTTACTTTCTAGTTCTTTCCCAGGTATACTCGGTGTTTCTATGGGGAACCACGTTGTCTTCATGCCAACATTTACAA
The DNA here is from genome assembly GCF_036321145.2 of Pelmatolapia mariae. Classification (NCBI taxonomy): domain Eukaryota; kingdom Metazoa; phylum Chordata; class Actinopteri; order Cichliformes; family Cichlidae; genus Pelmatolapia; species Pelmatolapia mariae. Next base: position 14,454,496 of record NC_086242.1, read on the forward strand.
CATAAATGACCGCAGTGTAAAGCAAGTTAGGTCTGGTAGGTCTGGTATTTCGTGCTTCCTCATATTTTCTTTATATTTTATACTTTTTACTCCCTACATTGAGCAGCCAAACACAACTAGATACAAATTTAATTAGTTATATAAGTAATTAATATATTAATTATTAGTTCCTTTGCAGCAATTCTATTTTTAATTCTTTGTGGGAATTATCCTACGAGCATGGCGCATTTTTGTTTTGTTTGTTTTGTTCTTGGAGTGTTCAGCCTTGGTGTACAGGTCTCTCCAAAGATGCTCTGTTGGACTCAGGTCTGGACCTGATTTTTTCTAGACTCTGGGTTTCACTCACAGTAACCGCCAGCTTCTTGGTTACCTGCTTGTCCAAGGTCTTTTGTCCTCTGTTACTCAGTTAGCTGGGAGGCTAAATGTATGCATTCGCATGTTCCCAGGGAAATATGGTTTACTGGAACATTTGCAGCATCTAGCATGACACCTACAGGTGAGGTGAAAAAAGGGCACCTGTGTAACCTCCATGCTAGTAGTCAGATAATTTCAAGTGTACTGATATAGTACATTTGGATCTGATACATTCCGTTAGTACAATTTTAATAATAATATGAGGCTTACATCGAATTTAAAGGAACACACGAGACTGTGTTGGCACACCATGTGGGAACCACTGCTACTTTTTACATTTCTCAGTAGCTACTCCTGCAACAACCTGTGATGTGCTGTGTCCCTGCCACGAAGACCATCATCTGACCATGATGAAAGCTGCCTCGCTTTACATCGTCCTTACTCGTCACGGGACTCCGGAGAATTCTCCTGACCACATGTGGTTTCCACAATTCATTTCCTTCTAACCCGTAACTGTCAGAAAACTTTGCAGAAAATCCCTACTTCCTGTCTCCCGTTTGTCGTGTTGTTCTCAAACTCCAGCCTCTGTTGTTGCATTGTTTTACATTACAGTGGAATCTTATATTATGGTAATAATAATGATGATAATGATGATGGGGTTTGACTTTCATCAGACAGAATAGAGGAAAGGGAGAAATGACTGAAACGCGGCAGAGATTTCTCCAAAGAAGCTGACATTCTGGTTTCAGGAGTTGCACAATACAGTGTTATGAAGAAACTTTTATTTTCATTTTTACTGTAAGTGGTGGCATGAACAGCAATACAGTCATGAGACTTTTTAATCATATGACAGTATGACTTAAAAACAATAATAAAATGACATTATTCAGTTGTTTGGTGACGATGATCAAAGACAAACTGATTTTATTTGAATAACTGAAATTCACGAAAAACTTCATTCTAGTGCATTTTAGTAAAAAAAGAAAAAAAAGATAAACTTTCATGTATTCTGTATTTGGTGGATGTTAAGTGAAATCATTTGAGCATTTTTAAGCTTTTTTAATAATTATGGCATTAAAAGATCCATCCAGTATTTCTATTAGATTATTAGAGTATTTTATGAGGTCAAAAAAGAACGAGTATTACAAAATGTCCAACTTCTGTAAGTACTGTATGTTCATTTCACACCGTACTTGGTTTGGGCTCCTTTACCATGAATTAGAGGAGCCTAGGCTGGAGGTGATCAGGTTGTAGTACTGCTAATGTATTACTGATAACCAGGTTGGGTTTTTTTTTCTAATTGTCTCTTTTGGGCTTTCTAGTCTTTGTTAGACAGATTAGTGAAGAAGAGACAAGAAAGCGCACAGCAAAGACCCTCAGGTCAGAGTCCAACCTGGGCAGCTGCATATCTTCGTTGGCTCGGTCACTCAACCAAACTGGTAACCGCCTTCAGCTCTTTTGGGTCGTGTGTTTCTTATCTTCCTCGTGATGATGTCTCATATTCGGAGATTCTCTGTGGTGTTCAGATTAGGTGAGTTGGCTGGTCAAGCACAGCAATAACGTGGCCAACCAAATGATTTGCTAATCATTTGGTTGTAGCTCTGGCACTGTGGGCAGGTGCTAAAGAAATCAGCCTGTCAGCAGGTGGAAGCTGACATGCTCTAAAATCTCTTGGTAGAATCTAAGTTGACTTTGGACTAACCACCACAAACACCAGCAGATGCCATGCACCCAGAAACTTCTCACACCTTGGAGTCTGTGTCTCTCCACTCCTCCATCAGCCTCCAGGACCTTGAGTTCCAAGTGAAATCCAAAATTTACCTTTATTTTAAAAGTTTCTGTTTCTCTCTGCAGTCCAGGTAAGACTCTTCTGACACTGTATCTGGTTCAGGAGTGCTTGCTACCAGGACACAACAGTTGGTAGTTATTAATGCTCTGACACCAGCCTTAGTCCACTCCCCATGAAGTCCTGAGTAACATGAGTAATTCATTCAAATTGACTTTTGTCTCACGAAAGTTGATTTGAGCCTCTCTAGCCAGCGGATATCGCTGTTGCTTTTGCTTTCCAGTCAGCTTTCCACTAATATTGTTAGAGCACTCTGTGAACAGCCAGTCTTTCCATCAATGACCTGCTGTGGCTCACTTGGCCCCCCTTGTGGAGGGTGTTAAATATCGTCATCTGGATGATTGTGATTGTGGATGAGTGTACTGAACAAAAGACATGCTGTATTTATGCCTTTTGAATCCCAATCCACTCACATTGAAAATGAATTGATAAAGAAAATAATGTGATTATTAATTAATGTTAATTAACAATTTTTAATAAATCCTTGCAAACACAACATGTGCCCTCTCTTTGGAAAGAAGCAGTCGTGGTTCCTGTCCCTAAATCTAGTCGTCCAAAAATTCTAAACGACTTCAGGCCTGTTGCCCTCACTTCAGTTGTAATGAAAGTCTTTGAAAAAATCATCAGAAATGTGATTATGAAAGAGATTGAACATATCTAAAAACAAAAGATATGGTTGTTGATTTTAGGAAACAACAAAATGGGCACGGAGTCACTTTAATTAAAGGTCAGAAAATAGAGCAAGTACAATCATATAAATATCTTGGGACCATAATCAATGAAAAACTGAACTTTGATCACAATTGCAAATCAGTCTGTAAAAAGGGTCACCAGCACCTTTATTGCCTTAGGAAACTTGCTCATTTCCACATTGACCAAAAATTTTAACTTTGTTTTATCGTTCTTTTATTGAGTCTGTTTTATCCTTTTGTTTGGTGGCATGGTTTGGTCAGACCTCTGTCACAGAGAAAAACTCTCTAGATCAGATAGTGAGATGGTCCAGTCGTCTGATAGGTGAGCCACAGTCTTGTTTAGCCTCCCTGTACTCTAAGCAGGTACAAAGGATGGCTTTATCAATCCTTAAAAATGGTTCCCATCCTCTAAGGGGTGAATTTCAGCTTCTTTCCTCAGGACGGAGGTTTCTATTTCCGAGATGCAGGACAAAGCGTTAGAAAAATAGCTTTGTCCCCGTTGCTGTCACTGAATTAAATAAGAACTGTTTTTGTTTTTGATTTGAAATATTAAATTACTATATATGTGCTACAGTGAGGTTTATATCTTTATTAGGTATGTGTGTTTTTGAAGGGATGCCAAATGCTATCATTTTTCTGTAAAGCAAATTTACCTTGCCTATGGGTATAAATAAAGTTACCTTGACCTTAATTAATTATAACTAAGTGAACTACTGTATTTCTGGTTTTCATGAGTTATAAGCCATAATCAGCAAAATTAAAAGAACAAAATTCTTATAACGTTTCACTTTATGTGTAATTAATATAGATTATATGTAAATTTACCTGTTTGAAGTACATTAAAAAAATCACCAGACTACTGTCGTTTAACACTATGTCAACAGTTACATGCAGGGTAAAGTTTGATTACGTGGCACAGTGTGGGACATGCTACTGATTACATCTAACTTAAAAAAAAAAGAAGCACACAAACTATTCAGTTTAAAGGTTTGTACCACGTGTTTGGTGAGCACAATTTTGCCAGTCACTGCACCCAGTGATCTGTTTTCTGATCGTGTGTTTCAGCAGATGGAGGGTGTTCACAGTATTTATTTATTACTTGTATTCTTACAAATAAAATCATAAAAACACAGGACTTTTATTTAGATTGAATTTACAGGACGCTGGAGAGCTTTGCTGCATTACAGTATGTTGAATTAACACACAGACATTCCCACAGTAGAAATACACAAATTAGCACATTTTTAAAAATGACCTTAAGGCAAGAATTTGGGAATTTGAGCTTCCAAATTTCTTGGAGGAGAACCCTCAGACCCATTTTTATTCATTTATTTAGACTTTGGCAAAGTGGTGACATATTGGATAACTTGTATTTACGCACAGTTATTTGAACAGATGATCTTGCACTGCAGTTGTTCAGAAATGTTCCATTAAGCTCCTGAAATGACATTTCCAAAGCCCCAAACTCAAGGGATAAATATAATATATATAATATTATAATATACCCCCTTTTGTACAATACTAGCAAAACCCCCGGATAAAAACTACGCTGCACTTTTCATTATAGAATGAAAGTTGCACTTTCAGCATTACCTCATTGTTTTTGAATTCCTGTCCTTTCTATACACTTATTTTAATAATTAGACTGCAATATGATACATTTTTGTCCAGCAGAAAACTGCTTCCATTTTTTGCGTCCATTTTAGGAGGAATACAAGTTATAGTCTAAGGAAGATGCATATTAAAAATACATATATTGTTATTGTTTGTGTTTACACAGACCCAGTGGTGAAGACAGCAGGTGAAAAATGTGAAGTAAATGTAAAATGAACTTTTTGGAGTGAAAATAAAGAAACAACAGTTCTGATGCAGTTCCACTGATGAAAGACACTATTATTTAAGTCAAACTCAATATTGATGCTTTTTATAAATGGTAAAATGGTAAATGGCCTGTATTTGTATAGCGCTTTATGTGGTCCCTAAGGACCCCAAAGCGCTTTACACTACATTCAGTCATCCACCCATTCACACACACATTCACACACTGGTGATGGCAAGCTACATTGTAGCCACAGGCGGTCAGTAATTCATAAAAAAGTTATATAATATAATATAATATAATATAATATAATATAATATAATATAATATAATATAATATAATATAATATAATATAATATAATATAATATAATATAATATAATACATTTGAAATGTATAAAATGTATTAGGGATTTGACAATTGAGATATCGCGAGTTACTCAGTGAGAGAAGGCCGTGAAGGCACCATGCATTCTCCTCCTCGCCGCCGGAGGGCAACAATGAGCTCAAGCGGTGGTGGTGGCAGCCGTGCGCGTGCTGCTTCATCAGCGCTGAGGAAGAGTCACAAGCCCGGTTGTCATGTGTCTTGCTCTGTGGCAGGCGGTCAGCTGACAAATCCGGCTCCTGTGTGATGTTTACTTTCTGTTTTCAGCGCGTTTATCTGCGTTTTTTCTGAATGAATGCGGCGCTATGCTTCGCCCAGGAGGACCATGGTAGTCGTGAACTCGGTGCTGAAGCTGGTGCAGAGGCAGACGTACACCTGTCTGTCCCACCGATACGGGCTGTACCTCTGCTTCGGGGGGATCGTGCTCATGATTGTTTCCGCCTTTCAGTTTGGGGAGGTGAGGTTTCTTCTCTTGTTTCAGCTCCTGTCTCTTACAGACAGCCGCTTCTGCTGTCGGGTTAGCTAGCGTCTACTTTCTCCTAACAGCTGTTTTCAGCACAGCACCTTCCCACCAGAGTCCACTAAAAATCGCTTGTTTAAGCAGATCTTCCTGAAAGTAAACAGAAATGTATTGTGTTAGAGTGAATAGCTAAACATTTGTCATTTTTATGTTTACCATTTGTCCATTGTTTTAGCTCTGTGAAAGGAATTCTTTCTTTCCTCCCATCCCCAGATTCTCGAGGTTCTGGGTGCGAGGTTGAAGTGTTTTATCACAGGAACATCCTTTTGAAGGTCTGTTTGATGTTTGGTAGAATTTCCTGCCCTTTGTATGGTTTCACTGTGTTACCTATGGTAAACCATACATTGGGTGAGGGGGAGACTACCCTCTTTATGACCAAGGATGTTCCCCCTGCTTTTAGGGTTTATGACCCTTTGATCAGCAGGAGGGCACCTACATACACACACACACCTATCTACACACACACACACACACACACACTCTTGTGTATACATTTACATACAGTGCCTTTCTTTGTAACCAAAGGGGGTTGCAAGGGGAGGTGTTTTGTAAACTATTGTTTGAAGTTTGTCAATAAAAGGCAGCGAGAGGAGGCTATCAGTGTGGTCATTTTCGTGCTGGACACAGAGGTGGCCTCCCTTGCGCAAGTAATCGATCGAACACTGTTGCCTTGTTTTTCTTTCATGGGAATAAGTCCTGGATACAGCGGGGTCTGAGTTAGACCCAACATATTGCATGTCTTTAAACGACACGTCTCCCCAGACTGCCTCTGTTCAGTGTGTATCCTCCATTAAAACCACTACTGTAGCTCTATTTTAATTAAACTGCCCCTCCCTTTTTTCAGATGTAGTTTAGATTTAGTTACACCAACTGCTACTTGATTTACGTTGAATATCAGATACTAAATCTCCCCAAATGATTCAGCACTGTAGTGTGCGTGTGATTTTAAAATCGTGAACTACACGGCGTGTTCTTCTGTCCATGCAGGTGGTGGTGGAGTGGAGTAGGGACCAGTATCATGTGCTGTTTGACTCCTACAGAGACAACGTGGGTGGGAAATCATTCCAAAGCAGGTAAAAGAAACCAACCTTGAGCTCATTTCATAGATACATTTTGTGTCTTAGAGGAAATCTATCTTAAGGCATTAGGAACTAGAAATCATAAAAATCTCAAAGCACATTGCACATTTTCTAATCCTAGCAGACAAGAAATGTGAAAGAACCAGACAGGGTTTAGCCATGCATGGATAAAAGTTAATTTACAGAGAAGTGTGTGCTGGGGAGGAAAACGGGGTTGTGGATTTGCAGTTTAAGCGCTGTCTGTTGAATTATATGAGTGTGTGTTTGATTTATTATTTATTTTGGGGTTGGTTTTTTTTGTTTTTTGCAGGCTTTGTCTGCCCATGCCTATTGATGTGGTGTACACCTGGGTGAACGGCACAGACACGGCGCTGCTGAGGGAATTGAAGGCAGTCAAAGAGCAACTGGAGGAAGAACAAAAAGCTCAGAGGTAGCTTTATCTCCTAAAGTTCCCAAATACAGTAAAACTCAGCATGAAGGTCAAAGCATCATCAGCTGACATTGATTGGCTTGCTGATGCATAAAAAAAGGGAATCGTGTGATTTTTTTTATCCACCTCTGAAATGTCATCTAGTGTTAAAATAGACTGCAACAGCCCAATAAAATATAAATACACTGTTCGTTTACACACAGGGAACGCCTGGGGAGAAACACAAGCGAGACAACTGAAGTGCCAAAAGACAGGTGAGTGTGATGATGGTGTACACAGTGGGTGTGTGATCTGTGTGCTTCATGAAGTTAAATAAGATGAAGTCTTATTTGTTTAGCAGTTCGTTATTTGGAGTACATATTTAGGGCGTGTGTGTAACAATTATGTGGCGACACAGTAGTGCGGGGGTTGGGACTGTTTCCTCACAGCACCTCCAGTTGTGCATGTTAGGTTAACTGTTTATTCTAAATTGACTGCTGAGTGTGAGAGTGATTGCGTGTCTGTGTAAAAATAATATGCAAGTTCGGGATTTACATAAAGTGCTTGTGCTCAGTGTTTGTTGCAACACAGTCCACAAGAGTCTAATGCAATGAGAGATATGGAGAAGAAAATCTGGGAAGCTGGTAGCTGTTCTTGTGGACTTTGCCCTGTGTCCCCCACCTCGGAGGAAAATATAAGTTTTTAGTTTGTTTTGGGAACTTCTGGTGCAGCTAATGAGTATTGAAGCCTAGACTTCCTCTTATGTGTGCCGGTCTCTGATTACAAATAGAAAAATAAATAAAAAGCAGAAGTCGTTTTGCCATATTTTCTTGCTCATCCTCTTTACACGGAATGCACATACACACCTTAAGACACCTGCTGTTTTATGCTGGTTCTACACTATATTGCCAAAAGTGCTCTCTTGTCTCTTGTTTACACAGATTGAGTGACAGCCCATTCTTAATCCATAGGGTTTAATATGATCTCAGCCCACACTTTGCAGCTATAACAGCTTCAGCACTTCAGGGAAGGCTTTCCACAAGGTTTAGGAGTGTGTTTATGGGAATTTTGGACCATTTTTCTAGAGGTGCATCTGTGAGTCAGACACTGATGTTGGACGGGAGGCTGTCTGCACTCTAATTCATCCCAAAAGTGTTCTGTCGGGTTGAAATCAGGACTCTGTGCAGGTGTATGTCTTTATCAGCTTTGCTTTGTGCAGTGGTCTGCAGTCATGTTGGAGCATGAAGGGGCCATCCCCAAACTGTTCTCACCAAGTTCGGAGCATGAAATTGTCCAAAATGTCTTGGTGTGCCGAAACATTAAGTTTCTCCTTCACTGGAAATAAGGGGTCGAGCACAACTCCTGAAAAAAAAAACCCCCACACCATAATCCGCCTCCACCAAACTTTACTTTTGGCACAGTTCTTTTGTGTTTATCTATGCGGTCTAATGCAGCTAAGTACCACAGTTCTGCATCATACTGCTCATCTGTTAACTTAGGGAGAGGTTAAAAACAGGTTGCGTCAGTGTGGGTACATGGTGTGTTGAGTTTATTCTCAGACTTGTAGGTGTTGTGAGAAACCTGCTAAATGACTGTTAAAGTTGCAATGCAGTGGCATTGTGTGAACACCGAGGCTGATGTTGAAACAGGAAACTCTGGTGGGTTGCACCACACAGAGGGTGTCAACTGATGGGATATGAGTTAGAGAAAAGCAGTTATTATTTTATTAACCAGAATGTTTACCATTGTTTACCATTTAAAGTTTACCGTTGTTTTACTTAGCACTGTGATAATTGGCTTTGTTTGGCTTTTATTTAAGAAAAGGGGTGGTACAAATTTTTTAAAATCTTTTTTTTAATAAAAAAGTAAATGCATAATGATAATAATATATAAGTGTACATGGAGGTTTTGAAGAAACAGTATTTTATTATTTTATGTTTTCCTCTTGCTTAAATTATATCAGTGCACTGAACATCTCTTTAGATATTTCCTGTTCCTGTTTCAGTGCAACATTTTCATGTCTGCTAAATGTGTAAACTTCATCGATTTTATGCATATGTTTTAAACCACAGTGCAAAGGAAGTAGCTCTCTGAGTGAGTGCACAGGTGTAGATGTGCTTATTAAAGGATTATTTATTTATTATTATCCCTTTTTCTGGCCATTTGTTTGCAGTGTTAAGCCTGAATGCCTGCTGTCCCATTGCATCATCGCGCCCATGCTGGCCCTGGATCCCGCTCTGCCAGCCAACATTACGCTCAAAGAGCTGCCATCCCTCTCTCCCTCCTTCTCTGCTGCCAAAGAGCTGCTGCTCATGAACAAACCCTTCCACCAGCCTACGAGCTTCTCCTTAGTCGTCTTTAACTCGCAAGCTGAAGGTAAAGAAACAAAGAGGATCAGAAAAGAATGCTCTTTGAATGACTTCAGTCAGCCGACTGCGGGTGGAAGTGTAGTAACTGAGCCCAGCGGGCAGTTCGTCACTACAAAACATGTTATTTTTAACTAACGGCGTCAGTGATCAATACAGCCGCTGCAGGTGCCAGCAACAGTTTGATCTGCAAAGATGACAGCGGCCAGGATTGAATTATTCATATTTATGCAAGAGCGTTGACGTCCACCCTCTGTGGACAGTTCTAATAGTGTGACACACCGTACAGCATGAAGAGAGACAACACCAGTGGGAGAGCCTAGTTCACAAATTAGTGTGTATAAGTGGACGGATTAAGAGATTTTCCTGATTCTATTTTAGTTTTTCTTCTTTATGTTTTACTTGTTCTCCCGACTCATTCAGGCTGTTTTTACCTTACATAGTTCATCGCACCCTTCTGGATCACTGTAGGCGCTTACCCAAACACACACACACATTCATTTCAAAGAGGGCGGAGCTATAAGTGTGAACTTGTGTGCGCTTGAAGACATGAAACTATAGCAGGAGATTAAATTTAATGATAGTGATAACATTAGTATGGAAGCAAGATTAAATAATCAAGATCATTGTGCACTGGCATAACACTTGTATTCAGTGCAGTTTCTAACACTAAGACCAGAATTTTGCATTCAGCTTTTGAGGAAACACCTGTGACATAATTCATCTCTAAAATGATGACATTCATCAGTTTTTGTAAAATAATTTAGGGTTTCGTTTGCTGACAGGAAACTATTCAGACACAGCATTTAATAGGTTTCTTGGATTGTGGTCCACTTAAACCCAGCAGTGTTCTGCAGGAGGGGAACGAATGGGAAATACCAAATCCTTCTTGACACTGGAGTTTACAGGGGAGCATGCATGTGAGAACACAAGTGTCCAACTCAGCAGGATTGGACATTAAAAAGGTCTTTACTGTGCCAGCTACCTAGCAGGTAGCTCATAGCCAGTGAGTGGACTCCATGTCTCCTGTCTGGGTTTTATCATTATTCACACTAACCTTAAACAAACTGATTGTTTCCAGCACTGAGATGATGATCTGAATCCTCTGACAGTGCTCAGAATTCATACGTGAAAGGCATAAGTCTGATATTGCTCACTTGATCCTGTTTTTATCTTTGTTTCCATCTTTTTTTGTTTTTTTTTATTTGACGATTGGAGGCAGTTTGTTTAGTTTGTTCACGTAGCCCACACTTTCCCAGAGTTTGTTCCACTTTGTTTTGCACTTCATGCACGCGTGTCAAAGATCGAAATATGGAAACCTGAAGGTGTGTGTCTGCTTCTCACCATTTGTTTATTGCTCCTTGCAGCCATTAAAGCGTATACAGATGTGTCTAAAGAAGATCAGAAATTCTCTGTGTCCAGATGTTACCTGGTAAGTTTACATCTTTTTAGCACTTTTTAAGAAATTTGCATTTATTCTATTTGTGCATGTAATTAACTCTGTTATCTTTTCCATTTATAAGAGAAGGCAATAAAACACCAAAAGGCTTTTATTTTTAACCTTTGTTGTTGTGTGTCACGCAGACAACGGATAAAGAGGCTCCGGGTCTGACCCGCATGCAGACTCTGGCGTATCTGAGCGGCTTCCCTGCGTCCTTCAAGGAGACGGAGAGGTTGCGAGCCAAACTTCCATCTGTCATAACCAGCAAGATCAAACAGGTACCAAAAGTCATTCCTTCTGCTCATTAAATAAAAAAATCTTCTACACCACCTTCCAAGTTCAAATCCATTAAAACATGTACTATGAGCATGAAAATAAGGATGTTTTAAAGTTGGTTTTAAAACAGCAGATGGCAGAGTTGCACTTTGGTGAACGTGCAGCAGACGCTGTCACTTTATGTAATTGTATTTCTTACTTTCAAACACTATATTATTTCCTCCCAGTTCCTTGCATTAATTCTTCTTCATCTTATCACTTATGTGAAATAGTGACATCAGAGTGATGCTGAAGGATGTTTGTAAATCACTATCTCAATTATACCAGAGAACTATAAGATACTGTCTGATCTTTTTATAAAGCATAGCACCAAATTCTAAGAATAGTCTAATCACAGAAGTCAAATCCTCCTTGAATAAGAGTTTGCACCTTCCTGCTAAACCTGCGTTTCACTATTTTAATCGGTGACGTTGTGTTGTGGATAAAGGGCCTCTGTTTAGCTCAGCGGCCGGTGGCTTGTCTATCTAATAATTTTCTCTAATCAGAACTCTGCTTTATATTTTGAGACAGAGGAATGCCACTAACAGGTTGGGATTACTCAGAAATAACCAAGGAAAACAAACCAGGCCAGGGCTGAGTGACCCTGTAGCTCCAGCCGTCAGGCTGCAGGACAGGCCTGAGTCTTCTGATAATGCCCTCATGTGGCTGATGAGAGCTAATGGGTGTTGCATTAGATAAGGTCTTTCATAACTGCCTTTGTTTTTAATAAGAATTCAAAACAAATGTGTTATCAGAAAGTCTTACAGTGTCAGAGGACATTAAAGCAAACCGATAACTTCCAAAAATCCTTAGTATAGAAATTTGTATTTTTAATTGAATTAGTTAAATAAATCAAATGAATTATTTTTATTTTGATATAATTCACAATAACAAAATTTAAAATGTAATGTTGAAAAAGCATTTATTGGAGATGCAGGGCTGCTGTGCTCTGAGAATCTTTCCTCTTCTTCTTTTGTTTTATTGTACATTTACAGTGACAATAATAATCTATTCTATTTTGAATAGTGTATATATATCACAAAGAATTTTATTTTCCAAAATTGCATTATTAACTAGTTTTGGGAATTTTTTTTAACCCCAATCGACCTGTTGCTATCTCCATATACTTCTTCATAGTCCAGCTGAACATCAAATATCTAATCAACCAATCAAATGGCAGCATCTCGATGTATTTAGGCATATTCATGGGTCCGTCCCTTTATGACCACAGGGTACCCATCTTCTGATGATCACAAAGCTCAAATCATCCCAAACTGGTTTCTTGAATGTGTCAGTATGCTCACTGTACTCATATAAGCACCTTTGAGATGTGGTAGAACGGCACACGATTACAGATGTGCAGTCGATAAATCTGCTGCTTGATAGTATCGTGCCAATATGCACCAAAATCTCTGAGCAATGTTACCAGCACTCTGTTGAATCTGTGTCATGACAGTTTGACAGTTCTTAAGGCAAAAGTGGATCCCACCTGATATTAGACAGGTACCTGATAAGGACTACACTAATAATGATCTATAACATGTAGGTTAACTGCATTTAATCTAACTCATCATTATCCAACCCAGCTGTCCCGTCATTCCTTCCATTCGTCTCCAAGTCTGCCTCTGTCTTGCCTGGCAGGTCATGTGATAATAACTAGTGGTATTCAGGCTGTAACCTTAGCTGTCCATGCAGGGGTTAACATTAGAGCAACTGTTTTCAGTGGCGCATTGCCAGCCAGCACGCCAAAAGGTCACCAGGATTTTTCTGACCTTATCTGCACTCTTAAACACATCCTTGCATCTCAAACCTTTAAACCAACCATTACCTGTTTGGGCTCCAGTTTTCAGGATTTATCAGTGGAACAAACTGAAGGAGGGGTGCAGGATGTGAAAAGAAGATCGGAGCTGGCATTTGTGAGGCCACACAGGAAAGATGATGGAAAGAGTGTGTGTGTGATTGGTGTTTAGCGGTGGAGGGATTCTAGGTAGACAGGCCACCTCACAATGCTCAGTTTGGATTTCAGCATATTTCCGGGTGCTTCTTGGCCGGTTCTGTGAAAGAGGGATGATGTGCATAGTGTGGAGGGAGCGGCTGAGCGCTGAGGGGTGGCTGGTATTTATAGCTGGTGTTAGACCGACGACTATAGTGATGAAAGCTGGACCACAGCCCCGATCATCTGCCTGTGCTGTTGCCTGTCAGGTCCTGCCCACTGTGTTTGTGTACAAGTCTGCTGATGTGATTGTATTAGCGTGCGTTTTGATGTGTTTAAGAAGCGTGTGATTGTCCACGTGATGTACTGTCTGCTCCATGAAGTGAGGTTGTATACAGTGTGTTCATAGAAATACAGAGCAAATAAGACAGTCACAAAAATGTTGAATTTCTAAGTCAAAGTAAACCGTTTGTACATGCTTGGCCAGGACATCCTTGTAAAAGAGATTTTCTGATCTCGATGGATATTTTTTTCCTGGTTAAATACATATGAAATTAATATACAGATGTACAATATATCAGCCAACTGTCATCTGAATGTGATAGAAAGTTTGAGCTGTGTTTGCTTTTATTACCAAGCAGTCTGACTAGGATTTAAACAACTATAAACACAGAAAAATGCCTTCAGTCACTCAGGCTAAATCACTTTTCACAGCTTCCTTGTTTCATTGACAGAAAGAATCCAGAACCCAGAACTTGAACTATAGAAAATTTCAAAGTAAAAGTTGTGCCTCAGCACTGTAGCCAACATGTTGTAAAAGGCGATCCTTTTACTCTGAAAGCAAAGGGATGTCACATTTTTCACAGGTTTCCTAAACATTGGACAGTGTTTGTAGACTAAGTCCATCACTTCAATTTAAACTACAACAACAGAAATATGCTAGTGACCGATACAATGACAGCGTAGGTTTCCTTGGCGACAGCTGGTTGCCAGGTGCCCAGTCTGTAGACCTGGTGTAACCAATCTTTTTTCCAGCAACTGTCGTCAGTCTCCAACAATCACTTGTAGACACTTGCAAAATACAAATTTTTCCCTCGTGATCAGTGGTTGCCAGATGGTTGCAGACCAGTCTCTAGCCCTGTCTGTCTTGGGTCTTATTCAGTTTGAACCACAGTTGTCATATGGCTGAAATGGTGGACAAGTTCGTGGTTAGTGTTCACGTGTCTGGAAAACCAATAAAGAGTGAGATTAAGCACCAGTAGCCATGGTTTGTGGACTGGAATTGCGATGCCAATGTAGCGGTCATCTTTTAGAGCTAAGACTGACTGTGATATGTACTTGGAACAAAGGGTTGAATGCTAGCAACCCTTCAGCAAGGACTGTATAGATTCTTGACACAGAGACTGGCAGATAGATGCTAACTGGTATTTCTATAGCAAATCATAAAAACAGCTGCCTCATGGAGCTCTATCTTGTAAGATTGAGACCCTACAATGAAACGACCTCCTTTAAGGAAGCACTTGGCAAGAGTGCGAAGGAAAAACTCCCTTTTAACAGGAAGAAACCTCCGGCAGAAGCAGGCTCATACTTGTGTGCTTCAGTGACCCACAAAGAGAAGGACGACGCAGCTGGAGTTCAGATCGAGCTGCATGCTGCTGCAACATCCCAGTCCATCTGCTTGAAAAGATCACTCGGCACTGGGTTAATTAGTTTATCCACATTGTCAACTTATTTTTCTAGACTAATTACATTGTCCTCAGTCCCTGCAGTGACACACGGGCCACAGTGATGAGGGTTTATTATGTGTTGAGAGTAAAATACACACGGGACATGTTAATACTGTGGTGTGGAATAACTCGCGCAGCCGCCTGGAGCCCGGGGCAGATGACCTGATGAAATCTGGATTGTTTGGTGATTCAAAATTAAATTTCACAACAACCATTCCCCCTCTAATTGAAAACAAGGAAACCTATCCATATAGTCAGTGCTGTTTTTTTTTTTTGTTTTTTTTTGTTGACAGTCTGTGTTCTCCTAAAATTAAGACAGGAAGCGGTCACATGCAATGACAAGTAAATGTAGGATTTGTCCACCTCTGGGTCAGCCGTCGTTAGCTGTGGAACCAGTTTGGTTTCATGTGTCAAGCACGCTGCAGTAAGCGGACGCTGCTGAACACAGCTCAACTGTTTATGATGATAAAGGTTAAAGCAAGACTAAGCAGTTACTGTATGGGATAGCGCTTAATCCTGAAACCCAGTAACAGTAGCACAAGAAGCCATTAAATCACTGAACTGATATTAAAGAAGGATTATGATGTAATATGTTTTGTGTTTGCTTACATTAGTCTTTGTTTTTTCAGCTTTATTGACAGATACAGTGAAATGAAAAAATATGAAAATTTCCAGCAGTCCTTAAACCAAATGTCCTCATAACCAAATATTGTTGGTCATAATTTACTTAAATTAAAAATGAATGTACAAAATGTTCTTATAACAAGTATCTATAGGTCAAATTACCAAAGTTTGGTTATTTGTTATGTTGATTATGATGCATTAGATAAAAAGGTTTAGGGGTTTGTGGGTATAAATTGACACTTCTTTGGAAAGCGTGCGTCTGTGTAAAGCTGCCACACACCTCTGCTTTGTGTGTATGTGCCAGTGCATTATCGGGACTATAAAGAGTGCAACCTGATCCGTGCCTTGTTGTCTCCGGGCTGCGTCCCGCTGGGTTTATAAGTCCCAGCTAATCCGCCTCACCTAAAAACAGGAGCAGAGGAAAAAAAGCAGACGAGTGGAGGCAGAACACGAGCTCGTGTGAAGCGACTCAAGAAGTTTTTCCTGTAAAGTAAAAGTAACCCTTCAATACAAAAAGTGTTTTGCATTAATATTTTTAGACAACTAGAAGCGTGCAAGTATGTAAAAAGGAGGAAATACTCGATTACTTGCTGTTAATAGATGTTAGCAATATTTTACTATTGCAGCTCATTTTGACTATTATACAGTGCTTAAAGAATTTATTAGATCACCTCTCAGAAACACAAGAAAATACAAATATTTTGGATATTTGTCAATGACTTGTGTAGGACAATTTATTAGATAAATAAGAAAACTTAATAAGTTTGACCTGGCACACTGGACTTCTCTAAAAAGTCAGAAATTAACCAAACATAACATTTAAACCCTAAAACAAATGGTTTTTGTTCAGGAATGCAAGTAAATACTCAAACAGTTTTTGAGTAAAGTACTTGTGGACACTGGTGGATTTATCAGTGCAGAACCATAAAAGAAACATTTTGGTAAATATCAGCACTGTTAATCTTAGGGAAGCTGTCGCATAAAGCTTCCACTGTATCTTGGTCTAATAAATTTATTAAGCATTGCATATGTATATCTCGAGTTTTTTTTTTTTTTAACAGTATTTTTATATGGAGTTTATTTGTATATAAAGATCCTTACCCTGTAATGCCTGTGCCATGAAACAATTAACAGAAAACCTAAAAACTCAAAGTATTTAAAAAACACACAAATTTAAAAAAAAGAGAGAGAAATAAACTCTTTATTTGCATAAGAAAGTTTTAATTTGTATCAATTTTGTTGAATCCAGGATTATTGAGAATTTATTGCTCACAGTTTGTTTATCTTAAGCAAACATATACAGTGGTAAAAATCACTAAAAAGTGTTAAAGGATTAAGAATATTATTCTTTAATGGCTAAAGTGGTCAGAAATGACGCAGAGTGAAAAAAGTGCAATATTTTACTTAAAAAGAAATGAAGCAGCAGAAAGTTTTTTGCTGTTCATGTTATGGAGGCGGTCTTTAATGTTTAAGAGAGTAGACAAAAGGTTTTTAATATCCAAGACTGGGGGTGTATCTCTCTCTCTCTCTCTCACTCACTCACTCACTCACTCACTCACACACACACACACACACACACACACACACACACACACACACAAACACAAACAGAGGGCTTTGATGCCATACATAACTCCTCTGAGATCAGACAGAGCCATCTCCATGTGACCCTGCTGGAGAAGATGACATCACAGAACTTTCCGAACTCTCATCTCTTTAAACACACACACACACACACACACACACACACACACACACACACACACACACACACACACACACACACTTGTGTAGCTATGACTTCAGAGGACCTTTACCGTGACTAGCTTATCCCTCTATCAGCTAACTTTAACTGTAACTACTGCTTGCCTGACCTTTTGAGGAACTGCTTTTGTCTCCATGGAAAGACTTAGTCAACTGGTTTTTCCAGTCAGTTTTGTCGGCTTCATTTATCGCCATCTTTCAGAATTTTCCCTCTCCTAGTCTCTGCTATAAGCTGCTTTAAATTTAAATTTTTCTCACTGTTGCATATAGAGATTTTTGCTTTTCAGCTGTTCAGTTGGTAACTCTGTCCAACTAGAAGTTTAATGCTTTTAGATTTTAGAAGGAGAATTAAGCCTTATGTAAAAGATAGGCTTGTTTTTACTTTTTGTGGATTAATAAAATAATAATAAGCCTATAAACATGTCAGCAGCTCTGTGAATTACAGCTTCAGTCCACTGAGTAATATTTTATGAAAGTTTACCACCATTATCAGCTCTGTCTTTACTGCTCTAAATCTGTAGGTTTAGCATGCTTATCAGCACTAAACAGAAGCTACAGCTGAAGATGATGAACAGGTATTTAGTCCAAAAGTGTAATTTCAACCAACTTGATAAGTGACATTTGAATAGTCAGAAATGGCAAAGTCGATAGATGATGTGTACCAATTGTGACAGCAGATTTGTATTTAAACACCAAAAAATGTAGCCTCCTGGTGGCCGTAAGAGAGAACAAAATTAAAAGGTATTGTGTGAATTGCAGGATCAAAAGTAGAGCCTAAACATTAGGATATCTTTATCCTTTATCCGTAACTTATTAAAAGGCTACTGCAAACCACTGGACTATTCTTCCAAGCAATTAACACTGTAATTGAAATGTGTTTATTTGTCCCTCAGTTTGAGTTGTACTCAGAAGCCAGCATCGCCCTGCTCCACCTCAACACGCAACAGGATTTCACTGACTTGACTCAGCAGGCCAAGAAGAACCTGACACTGGATGGGAAAGAGTTAACCATCAGTCCTGCATACTTGTTCTGGGACCTCACTGCTATTTCACAGGTAGAGTCTTCTTTTTGTATCCTTTAATAATTGGCATTTTTTTTACACAGTATTGCAAAATGTGTGCAGTAGGCACTATATATAAGATATATAAGATGTAAAGAAAGAAGTGTTGTGTGTTTGCCCTCCAGTCTAAACAGGATGAAGATGTATCAGCCAGTCGATTCGAGGACAACGAGGAGCTTCGCTATTCGCTGCGCTCTATTGAGAGACACGCCCCCTGGGTGCGACACATCTTCATTGTCACTAATGGGCAAATTCCCTCCTGGCTTAACTTGGATAACCCCAGAGTTTCAGTTATTACACATCAGGTAAAACTTGAGCCTCAACTTCTACAACAATAAAGGTCAGGCTGGAAGACAGAAGCTATGCTTTTATTCATAGTTTATTGTGTAAATTACTAACTGCTCCTTTTGGATTTCCAGGATATCTTCTCGAACCACAGCCACCTTCCCACTTTCAGCTCACCTGCTATAGAGACCCACATCCATCGTATTCCTGGGCTCTCCCAGAAATTTATTTACCTCAATGATGATGTGATGTTTGGCAAAGATGTGTGGCCCGATGACTTCTACAGCCACTCAAAAGGACAGAAGGTGCGAACACAACATGAAAAGTGCTCACAGTGAAGTTTGCCCTGAAATATGAGCCACCGTTTCATTTTTTAAATACTGAAAACTAGCTTTATTTTGCTCAATTCCCTGCAGGTATATCTCACCTGGCCGGTTCCTAACTGTGCAGAAGGCTGCCCAGGATCCTGGATCAAAGACGGGTACTGTGACAAGGCCTGCAACAACTCAGCTTGTGACTGGGATGGAGGAGACTGCCTGGGTAAAGATATCAACACCGTTGCGTCTTTTTTATAAATGGGCATGTTTGTGCTGTGCATATTAAATTTTTTAATCCTTCTCTAACAGGTGCAGCAGGGAGCAGTCGATTCCCTGGTGGGGTCGGTCCCGGTGGGGCTGGAGGGGCCGGGGGACAGGTGTGGCAGTTTGCAGGTGGTCTAGGAGGCATAGCGGGGACATCCTACTGCAATCAAGGCTGTGCCAACTCCTGGCTGGCTGACAAGTTCTGTGACCAGGCCTGTAATGTACTTTCCTGTGGCTTTGATGTGGGAGACTGTGGCCAAGGTATGTTTAAAGCAATACATGTAATAGTGTTTTTTTTTCTTTGTTTTTTGGTGTTTCTTTTGGTTTTTACTATTTTTATAATATAACCCTCAAAGGTAATCAGGTCTTTCTGTTGTATTATTTTTGGTTCAATACCTGCAAAAGGATTAATAAATTGGTAATATTTACAAATATAACTGCTAATAATATGTAATAAAATATGGTGACAAAAATCCTTTAAAAACGTGAACATTTTTAAATGATAATAGGTAAAATAGCAGACTATGATAAATTATGTTTTAAAGAATAAAAGATTTAATTTTTTTAATCTACTCACTTAGTTACTTTCTCATTTTATTATTTATTTACTTACTCATATACTTACTTGTTTATTTTATTGATACCAGAATTTAAATTACTCTGTTGCAGATGCAGCACAAAGAATAAAGTAAAAGCAGTATGGTCTACACTAAAAACAAAAGACTTTGTTATACTTGGAACAGCCATATTGTCAAAGTTGTCATATGCAACATGGTACATATAAATGAAGATAACAAAAAATCCCCAAAATTCAAAAATTACTGCAATTAAAGCCCCAAAACTGACATGAATATACAGTAGCTTAGAAACTATTACAATGAGAACAGCTAAATAGAAAATGTAGAAAATCTTTTTTTATAAAAGTGAAGAAGTTTTTCAGTTAATTAAATTTTAAATGAGATGCAATCAGGAGCTGAAATCTAGAATGAACGTGGGTACTGTGACATGAACTAGCAAGTACTGTGCAAATCTTTCCTTATACAGCAAAGCTGTAAGAGATGTGTGTTTAACTGCATGTCCAGCAAATGGTGCAGAGGCTGCTCAGGATCCTGACAGAGGAAACCAAGCAGTGTGGTGAGTCAGTCAGGAACAGTATTGACGAATTTCCTCAGTGAGTAATATGGACGCATTCCAACAGCCGGCAGTTCGATAATCAGGTGACAGAAATGCTCCTTCGCGGTAACATATCTAGGATTATGCCACTTTTCACTCACTTCTTCTTACTGCTCAGATTAGTGTCTCTGTCTTCTTGAAAAGTCAGTTAGACCACGCTGTGGTTTTGGAAGTTTGACTGTAACAAACAGTAATTAGATTTTTTTTGTTTACATTCCTGAAGTGTCTGTCTGAACTAGTGACAAGCTTCTTATAAATAAATTATATGTGTTTATAATGCTAAGATATGCTTTATTCATACATACATCAAAATAACTCAAATGAAGTAAAAAGAAAGGAGCTCATTATATTGAAATGATAGTAAAATAAAGGAAATTATCCCAATAAGTAAAATTCTAAAGAAAATACAAAAAGGTAAAAAATACATATATCAATCTGTCTGCGTGTTTGTTTCTTTGTCCACCAACTCCTCCTAGACCTTAAGGAGTTGAACAACCAAACTTGGCACAAAGGTGCATTGTAGGCCCCTGAATGCTCTGATCTGTATCAGACACCACAGTGTTATCATATTGCCCTCCACCCGCCTAACAACAGCCTGAAATGACTTGGTTTTTGACTTTTTGCAACTATAACATCTTATGAAAGCTAAACTATACATTATATATTGTAACGTCATTATGTTGCCTCGCAAGCACCCTTTTGCATATATGCACCAACAACTCTTTATAAAAGCTTTGCAGCACAGCCAGCAGCACAGATGATACTATAGCCAAACATGTATTAATAATATTACTAAGTATCCTATAAGAACTTATAATGATTGACTTGTTTTTATGTTCTGACACCATAGTTCTTGGATACACAGTCTAAATGTGCAGTGTAATTTGCGTATGAACAATAAACAAGTTTATGTTTTTATTTAAAGTGAACATTTTTGTTGCTACTAGCACCCTAAACATATTCTTTTGTCATAGGGGAAAAAAAGGCATTCAAAGTGTGTCCTTTGGGGAAGTGAGAACGTTTTGAAAGAACTCTTTTCTTTTTTAGAACACTTTAACGAGCTGCATCATGTGACCCTACTGAGGAACCAGAGCCACTACAAGCTCCCTGTGGGTGAAGTCAGGCCGTATTTCAGCTTTGAGAAACTCGCTCGCAGAGTCTCCGATGCCCACATCAGCGAGAACCCCGTGGTGCGTCACACCTCTGTCGCAAACAAGTGGAAGACCATTCACCTGCTGCTCCACCCTGGTTACAACGCGACCCAGATCCACTACAACCTCACTTTTCAGAGAGATGACGACACAGAGTTTGCCATGAGCTTCAGTGTGGCTGTCGACACCCGTGAGGTCTCTCAAACTAACGTGTCCCCGACTTCAAGCAAAGATGCAGGAAAAGAACCAAACGCGACCCCGACCCCGGAGCCAGTGTTCCCTTTCTCTGATATTCCTGAAGACAAACGAGGACCTAAGATCAAGAAAGGGCGGCCTGGAGATCCTCAGACTATCATAGAGGTTCCTTCTTTAAATGTGTCGCTTTTACCAGCTGCTCTGCGCAAAGAGCTTCAAAAGCTGGAGGAAAAGCTTCTGATCGGTGACATTACTATGAAGGGTTACAATCTCACAAAAGCTGAACTTTTAAAGCCTTACAAGAACCTGGCGGAAAAGCATTTGATCCCCGATTCACAGCTAGGCAAAGGTGATGCAAGCAGAGTCCAGAAGAAGCCCTATAAAGACTTGGACGGAGAGGATTTGAAAGGAAAAGATGAAACTGGAAATAAAGAAGAAGTGTCTAAGAAAGATGTTGCCGTGAAAGACAAACCCGTTACTCCTCTCGTACCAGTCCACATTGATGATAAACTTCTAAAAGATTTTATAACTGAAAAACCTTTCTCTCTGAAAACTGCGATTGAGAGGCCCATGACATCAAAGCTTTTAAACCGACTTTCCCCCCAAAAAAGCGCAGAGAGTCAGGCTGAGCCAGATAATGCTGCTCCAGTGAGGAGAAGGCTCCAGCACTTCATCTCCTCAGACCGAGGCTTCCTGCCGTGGGAGAGGAGAAAGTATTTCCAAGCTTTACTTGAGGTTTGTACACCCCTCAGTCTTCAATTTAAACCTCCACTCAAAACACTTGATTAAAAGAAAAAAACTTTTTGTGTTTACTCGACAGGAAGAGGAGCGTCTTGAGAGTGAAATGGCGTATGAGACCGATGGCACCGCTACCAGGCGAAAGCTTCAGGACACTTTTGCTGACTCGTTGCGCTACGTCAACAAGCTGCTCAACGGCCAGTTTGGCTTCACGTCTCGCAAAGTCCCCGCCCACATGCCGCACATGATCGATCGTCTCATCATGCAGGAGCTGCAGGACACGTAAGTGATATTCTGTCTCATCAAATCAGATTTATATAGAGCTCACATGTTTAGAAACAGCTCATCTGTTTCTAAACAGTCATTATATATCTATAAACCACTCTGCTTGGTCTTCTTCAGATTCCCGCAAGAGTTTGACAAAACATCGGGCCACCGTGTTCGTCACTCTGAGGACATGCAGTTTGCCTTTTCATACTTTTACTTCCTGATGAGCGCTCAGGATCAGCTCAACGTGTCCGAAGTGTTTGATGACATCGACACTGATCACTCGGGTATTCTGTCTGATCGTGAGATTCGAACTCTCGCTACAAGGATCCACGAGCTTCCACTAAGCCTCCAAGTTAGTCAAAACGTCTTTCCCAGCGTACATGTCAGTAAACAGTTTCCAACAGTTCCAGTTTTGAGTTTCGTTTTTATTCTTCGTGCCGTTTTTAGGACCTGACGGGTTTGGAGCAGATGCTGATAAACTGCTCTAAGACGCTCCCAACTAACCTGACCCAGCTTCACCTGATCAACCCCACTCAAGAAGCCTACTATGACCCTAGCATGGTGAGATGTACAGCTGGCTTGACTGGGTAATATTTATTGAGTGTTGAATTATTTGGCTGATTTTCTGTTTTCCTAATCTGCAGCCTCCTGTCACAAAAGGCCTCATCCTCCACTGCAAGCCAATCACAGAACGTATTCACAAAGCCTTCAGAGACCAGAATAAATACAAGTGAGATTTAATTTGTTTATTTCGATGTGTATGAGTAGTTGTGTATACTAAGCTGACAGAGCGCTTTTGATGGACAGGTTTGAGATCATGGGGGAGGAGGAGATAGCTTTCAAGATGGTGCGGACCAATGTGTCCCACGTGGTCGGCCAGTTAGATGACATTAGGAAAAATCCCAGGTGAGGAGAACTTTATATTCCTTAGAAGCAGATGCTTTTTCATTGTTTTACCTTAATGTGGTGCAATCAAAGTTTACATCTCTGCCATCCTTGTTGTTGAACTGTGTTATTTTCTTTAATTTCACCAAAAGGAAGTTCATCTGTCTGAATGATAACATCGACCACAGTCATAAGGACGCTGCCACAGTGAAAGCTGTGCTGAGAGATTTCTACGAATCAATGTTCCCGTTGCCGTCCCAGTTTGAACTGCCCAGAGAGTACCGCAACAGGTTCCTGCATATGGAAGAACTCCAGGAATGGTATGTTTTGAAGTGTAAAAGATAAAAATAAAGGCTAAAAATATCCACTGAATTATTTCTTACTGTTTTAACCATAGACTGTATAGAGAAGAGCAAAAGTCACCCACTGTTTTGAAGATTACTGTATTCAGATTTGGACCATTTTTGGATATAAGAGTGAACAGCCAAGTCTTTAGCTTGATATTTAACAAGTTATATCCATTAACTGCCTTCTAATAAATGCTAACTTCTAAATAAAACATATCAGAGTTCAAGTTGATAGAGATGTGTCGATAGAGTTACACAGGAAGAAAGTTGGTATAAAGTTTGTAATAAAAATGCTAAAATATCCACCAATCAAGCAGAAACAGAACCAAGAGATTCAGTTCAGTGGTTTGAATTAGCAGAAATGATGTCTCACAAACAGTTAGCAACTTCTAGCCACCTGTTACAGCACATATCCAGCCTCTACCATACCTCTACCTTTGTCATGGATTACTTCTAAGCCTTAATTAAAAGGGTGAGTTATTTAAAAATTTGCATCTGTAAAGTTGGTCTGAAGAGGACCAGAATAATTTTATGTATCAGGCTGTAAACAAGCTTATTTTTGCTAGTTTGGCATTTTAACGTGCAAAAGTATGGAGGTGGGCTCACTTTTGGAGTGAGCATCAAGTGGTCATGCAAGGAACTGCAGTTTTCAGCCCCAGAGGTCGCAGCTGGGCTAAACAACCTTTAAATTAGACTCCTGAAAATATCAAAGAATTCAAATTTTTCATCTCTCTGATTCAGTGAACACAGATTTGTGGAAGCTGATCCTGGATGAACTGCCTTTAGGTTACATTTAAAATGTCTGCTTTGTCAACTGCAGTGAGGAGTAGGTCACCAGAACAGTAGTGAATATTTTTAATCACTTTTGTTACATGGCATATTTGAAAGCTTTGTCTATTAAATATCCATAAATAACAGGAAAACGTGCAGTTTTTTGTCAAATATGGCAACACCTTTCGGCAACAAGAACTGAGATGCTTTAAACTAAGGCATGCACACAAATATAATTTTAAGCTCTGAGTCCTTCCCACACAGTCGAGCTGTTTTCCCCATTCATACTAAGGTATGAATTTGTGTCTGTCACCACGTAGGACAGCGCATTGCCATGTTGGACCAGTGGGAATCCCTCTGGAGAGTTACAGGGCTCTTTGTCAGGGATCCTGCTCCTGCGTTCAGGGCGCTTCACCAAGGGAATGCAAGCCTCACATAGAGGCTTTATAATTAGACCGAGCCGCTTCAGATGAATCACTAGTTTTAAGATGCTTGTAAGATCATTAAATGGCTGAGACTCTCAACTCCACCCCTTCCTTTCCACATCTATTTTCCATGTCTGTTTGTAAGCTTGACAGGCAGATGGTGTTGGGTGATGTCACCTTGTCATTCCATTGCTGGCTGTCCTCTGCGTACTGCATGCTTCCTCCTTGTCACATCACACCTTATCATCCACTGACCTGCCACTGCGAATGTTTATCTAATGCAGAACAATCATTTGACGCCTGCCTCTGTACCTGTTGGAGTTGGATTGAAGTTTTATGTTAACTGATTGAAATGTGTTGTTTCCCAGGCGGGTGTATCGGGACAAGTTGAAGTTCTGGACCCACTGTGTCCTCGTGACCCTCGTCATCTTCACTGTCATATCCTTCTTCGCCGAACAGGTCAGTGTTCACCATGAACGACGTTCGGCTCATTTAGACATTCAGACAAAGATACACACAGAATTTGCTTGCACACCTCTCCATTTCCATGATTCACGCTTGAGTTATGATAACGCCCTTCGCTACCGAAATTCCTCTCCGAGGAGCGTCCATCTCGTGTGTCGAGCTAGTATGACCAGCTATGTCGTGACCTGCCTTTATCAAGATGAAAGACCCCAGCAGCCTTTTATGGAAGGCAAGACTTGACTGTCTTTGTTAACTGGGATCAGACAATTCCTGCTATATCTTGAACCTTCAGAAAAGTTATATTTCAAGCTGTAATAATATACAGAAAGCACTTAAAATCATTTTAAAAGCAGGAAAATATTATTGGACACATTTCAAATTCTTCCTCGTTGGTGTTGGAAACGGTTTAAAACAAATGCCACGAGTTGTTTAACAAATACTAGTCGACTGTTCTGAGGTACCTTCCTAATCCAGAGGTTTCCGGTTTCTCCTCAGCGAACTAAAAGAAAGGTTAATAGTTGCAATGACCTTAGGAGAATTTCCTTCACAGAAACCCACGGGACCAGTGTGTCACGCTTGTCCTGTGTCGTTGTCACTGTACACAGACTGACTTTTGATGTCTTTCTGGCACTATCTGAATCTGGCTGCCCTTCTGTTTATGTCAGAGTTTAGATTAGAGAGATCAAATGTGTCTTCACTCCTCAGAGGGAGGTGATTTTACTCGGCTGCTCTATGTCTAAGATTATCTTTGCTTTCTTGGGTTACAAACATCTGAGGGAACTCTGGTGTCAAAGCCTTGATTGGTGAAATTAATAGTTTGACATTTTGGGAAATATACTTGCAGTCTGGGCACAGTTACATGAGA
This sequence comes from Pelmatolapia mariae, assembly GCF_036321145.2. Taxonomy (NCBI): domain Eukaryota; kingdom Metazoa; phylum Chordata; class Actinopteri; order Cichliformes; family Cichlidae; genus Pelmatolapia; species Pelmatolapia mariae. The sequence goes on from NC_086242.1 coordinate 14,480,982, forward strand.
ACATTGATGCCACTTATAACCATTTGCTGTTGCTAAAAAAACAAATGAAAAATGGTGCCAGTGAGGAGGTCGAGACGTGGAGTCAAACTGCCGACCTTCTGATTTATAAACCTTTGCTTTACCACACACACACTGTATCCTTTTGACAGTCGTGAAAAATGAAATGACTGCAATTTCCTGTGCTATGATTTAAAAGTCGTGTTTTCCTATTTTTAATAAAGAAAAATATTATTTTAGATACAATAGAGCTGCATTTGGCAGCAATAACTTGAGCTAGATATTTTCTGTATGACTCAGTCTCACACATATTGCTGAGGAATCAGCATTAATTCATGCACAGCTCTCTTAAGGTCTCTGCACAGCATTTAAACCAGGTTGAGGTTCATTCTTCCCTTTTTCAGCCTTTCTGCTGTAGATTTACTGCTGTTCCTGGTGCAGTTTGGGCCAAGCTTTAACTTTAGGCCTCACACTTGACTCTAGAATACTTTTGTATATAGAAGAGTTCATGGTTGGCTCTGTGCCTCCAAGGTGCCCAGGTTCTGTGGTCGCAAAACGAGCACAAATGACTACCCCTCCGCCACCGTACTGACAATTGGCATTAGGTGTTTGTGCTGAGTTTGGTTTTCTCCTGACACGGTGCTGTGCATTATAGCCAAATATCTATACTTTGTGGTTTGTTCAACTTTGCAAACCTAAGCTGTGCTGTCATGTTCTTTAAGACTGAATAACAAGCCATACTTATTCAGTGTTTTTCTAATTGTGCTGTGATGAACTTTAACATTTAACATGCTAAATGATGCCTGTAGAGTCTAAGATGTAGATTTCGGGGGTTTTGTAGTTTCTCCGTGAATCACATGGTCTGATCTTGGAGTGAATTTGCTTTGACAACCACTCCTGGGAAGATTGTGGCAATATATTCACACCTGAATTTGCCAGACCTGCAAACTGCCTTGACCTTTTCTTTGCTTTTATACAGGTGCTCACATTTGCTGATGATCATTTAATTAGGTGCATTATAGATTGGATAGATAGATCTCTCTTTCCACCACTCTCACTATGTCTGTTCAGAAGGAAGTTAATGACCTTTATTGCCACCCCTTTCATATTCTATCAGTTGTTCTGCAGGTTTAGTAGTGACATTTCCTCTTTCCCCTGTTCCTGCAGCTCATCCTGCTAAAGCGAAAGCTGTTCCCCAGACGCAGGATGAACCGGGAAAGCAACCCGGAGCGGGTGTGAAAGCGGAAGACTTCCCTCTCTTCATTTTATTGAACAACAGCCTCCGCACCTCCTCTCCACCTCCACAGTGAGCACAGGAGAAGGATGCAAGCCAGCTGGAAAAAGCAATCCAAGATCCTCGGCGCAGAATTGCATCACCGTGGATTTGAGGAGAGACTCGTGTGAAATGTCAATGAAACATTTTTCAGAAGATGATAGACAGGGCTGGCCGGTGAGGAGAATAGCAGCCAGACAGGAGGAGCTCATAAATGTTCTTCTCTTCCACTGGAGGCACCCGAGACTTTTTACACACCACAAACAAGCAACACTCCTTCCACCCTTCACCACCCTCCTCACGTCCTGCCCTCAGCATGCCACTGATTAGTATTCTATTAAAGTGGGAAACACTTGATATCAGCATGTCAGTGTCTGTCAAGACAAATTTAAAGGGTTTTTTTTTGTTTGGTTGGTTAGTCAGTTAAATCTGGTGGTAAAAGTCTCTTTACTGTTTTTTATCTGTTTTATATCACTGTAAGTTTTTGGAGTTTTTTTCTTTGTATTTGAGGATGCTGCCTTTGCTGCTGGGATACTGACAGACTCATAGAGTCAGCAGATCAAATGATAATCAACACAGTCATTACTTCTAGTTCTTTTTGTGTTTATGTTATAGTTAATTTTAAAAAGATTGAGGATCAGATTTATACATATAGGACAAATAGGAATAGGTGATTAAAGTGTTGGACGCCATATCTTCGTCTGCCATATTTGAAACAAGAAAACTTTTAGTGCCTTCGTTGTTCATTCCTGCTTGTTTAAATGTTTTTGTTAATCTCCCTTTGGGATTTTAAAAGGTCTTCTTGTAAATGCTAATCTTGTGGTTTACAGTAAGAATGAATGGGATGCAGGATAATATGAATATCATTCTCTGTGTGGTACAAATGTAAGTGATTGGTGGAGCTATATTAGAAGTAATACTACAGCTTTCAAAGCTGCCTGTACGTGTGTCCCTGTGGGACTCAGCAGGCTCGCTGCTGTCTGAAATTCAGACCTCCTCAGCATGTTCTCTAACTTATTTTGATTGTATTGTTGTGACAGTGAGCCCTGTGACTGACACAGCCGATTTGAGTTCTAGAATGTAAACGATACGCAAGTGTTTTCCTCTGAACGCCAGTTTTATAGTGTTTCTTATTATAGTGACAAAAATGGAAATGAGCAGTAGCAGCTGTCAGCATTTTGCCACTGTGCTCTGGGTTCATAGGATGTGTGTCAGCAGATGAGATGCTGAGAGCCATATTTGGAAGATGAATTTACTCTAATTGCACCAGTTTCATTGGTTTAACAGAAATAAATGTGATTTGGTTTGGTCAGCTTGGTGGTGTTTTTGTCAGTACTGTTCACATTACTCTTTCCACACTTACTACAATTTTATTTCTCAATTCCTCACCTCAGACTAATGATCAGGGCTTGTCACATTTCAGACGTCAATACATTTACTTTTACAGGCATGTTTAAGGGACTTTCAACATGGCATGGTTGTTGGCTGTATACCTGTGATGCCCATTCCACCAAACCCCTTAGTGCGCTACTTGATTGAGATATGATAGTGGAGGCAATTTGAGTACGGTGTTTTTTTATTGTCACGTTTAAGAAACAGTTTGAAATAATCTAAAAATTGTGACATGGTGTGTATTCCTGCTGGAAGTTGTCATCAGAAGATTGCTACAGTGAGGTCATGAAGGGTGGACATGGTCAGCAACAATACACAGGTAGGCTGTGGTATTTAAACAATGCTCAGGGACCCATAGTGTGCCAAGAAAACATCCCTACCTTTACACAGCAGGATGGATCCATGCCAAATTCTGACCCATTTTTCTTTTGTGTCATTTGAGTGAACGTGTGCAAATTTTATCCTGAATTTCCTGTTCTTAGCTGACAGGCATGCATCTGTGTTGCTGGGTCTTCTGTGTATCTTGGTTGTAACAAGTGGTTAATTATGTTTCTGTTGCCCTCCCATCAGGTCAAAGCAGATTGGCTGTTCTTCTCTGACATCAACAAGGCATACGTTTTATTTTTTGCTGACCATTCTCTGGAAACTCAAGATGGCTTTGTGAGAAAATCCTCCTTAGTTCAGACCAGCTCATCTGGGAAACCAAAAACTATGCTGTGTTCAAAGTCTGAGTCATGTTGCAGTATTTTTACAAGGTAGTATTGCAGTACTTTTTTTCCACCAATGACAGGAACAATCAAAATGGATGAAAAATATTTTCTTTATTACAATCTTTTCCACTCATGTCTGTTAGTAGAAAGGTGTTTCACTGCATTACTGAACAGTGCAACAAAGGGATTTTGAACCATGGTTGTACCTTTGAAATGCATAGCTCTAAAGTCCATCCATAAACAAGCTTCTCGAGACAGGAGTATAGTGTCAGAATCTAAGGAGACGACGATGGCGATTTTCAAAATAAAATAAAAAATACCCGCCCTCAAATCTTTTACCGGCTCTACAGAAATGTCCCTTTTTACCCAAATGACCCTGAATGATGTTTCATTCTGATTACAACCCTTCATTGAGATTCATTACACAATTACTAATAATCCAACAAAACTTCATTAAAAAAGAAATTGGTCACATATACATAACAATTATGCATAAATGAACATGAGTGAACAGTTAAAAAAAAACAAAAAAAAAACATAACTTCCAGGATAGCGTTCTATTATTACTGTATCTGGTGTGATACTGAGTGAAAATAAAATAAAAAAAATGTACAAAGCTGCTTTAAATATTCACAAGTTAAACAGTAATTACAACAAAAATATTTAAGGCATCTTCAGTTCAATTCTGTACAATCACACAAAATCATTAGCCCTTCAGGGAGAAGAACAGAGAAAGCAGAACAAGCCGAGTGTTGACGCTTCATCGGTCGACGGTGCTCCAGAGGCCGGAGAAGATGTTTTTAAGGATTGTTTTCCACGACTGCAGGATGAGATGAGTCAAAACAAAACAAAAAAAACTGCAGTGGGGTTTGTGAGATCGGCCTAACTTTAGACACGTCATCATTTTCAGCATTAACACACGATCGTTACCCTTCGATGCAGCTCGCTGACAACCTGCCGGTCCAAATTGGAAACCTTATTGGAAATTATTTTAAGGTCTAAAAGTTTATTTTAAAAAAAGTTTTTTTAAAGCCCTAATTTGTATCAAATTCAGTCTTATTTCATTTAACAAATTAAAACAAGTCATTAAGAAAACTTAACAGGTATTTGATTCAGATTCAGCAGATATCAAAGAAATTTAACTTAAATTGTCACTCGTGATTGTCATATTTATGTGTTTAGTCAACTGTACAACAATCCATGAGGAACATGTCTCCATATTTAAAGCTCACTTAAATGCTTTGATATTTGCCCAAGCTAAAAAATACCTATTAAAAGAAATTTTTTTTTTTGGTATTTTGTGTTGAATAAGCTGGAAGTGCCAAATGATGTTCAAAAAATTAAATCTAACAACATGCATTTACCTTGAAATTAAAATCTGAAAGACTTCATCAGGCAACTGGGTTTTCAAGGGAAACTTGGGTTAATTTTTCATTCAACAGATCCATGCTTGGTTATTTTTTTTCTTCTTTTTTTGTATCATGGTAGTTTTATCTTTCCTTTTAGTAGGTGTGAGTTTTAATCTGAAGTGGTTACTTTGTCGAGGCTGCAGTGGCTCGAGGTCGAGGGTTTCTCCTCGTCATCGTGGTCGCTGTCTGCTTTCAGGAGCGGGAAGAGATCTGCGTCCCCTCCCGCCTCCTCCCGCCGGGCAAACCGTCAGTCGCGGTGCGGCTGGCTCGGCGTTGTGATGCTAAAGACGTGGATGCGCAGGTGGGAGGCGATCTGGAGGCACACACCCGTGCAGTAGCGTATCAAATCCACACTGGAGAGGACCTGGAGCAAAAATATAAAGACTTATTATGTTAAGTGATATACTAATTTGAGATGCAATACAGGCCACTAACAGACAGCATCATTAAATGGTACCACAAAGGATGATACAAGAACAGCCACTGGATACAGCAAGGACGTAATTTACATGGAAATCTTTAGTTTTGTAGCAATTTCCTTTCCTCCATTTAAAAAGTAAAGCAGTTCACTGCCAAGGACCCCGAGACACGCACGAGCTTCTGGTTGTTGAGGGCTGAAGGACTGACACACACTTTCAAAACTAAGTAACCAACTTCCTGCTTCCTGTTTATGCAATCACATATTTTCTTGTTGTCACGGATGGCTATTATTTATGAAATGATCCTAACACGCATGTTTAGATGGACAATAAGTATTGCTATAAGGAAAACCAGTAAGCCAGAATCTGTAATACCGGGATGTGATTACTGATATTAGTAATACTTTTGCCCTCCCTAGTGTGGCATGTCAGTGTCAAATGAGGAAAGCGTGTTTGCACACCAACGCTGGCTCCAAATTCAAATGGTGGTTTCCCATCAGCTATTAATATATTTGTTGACTTTGAATCTCTTAGTCAATATCAGCGCACCATCTCGGCCGTCACACTGACAAAAGATTACCATTTATAGCAGAGAACATGGCTGTAAAGTTCTTTTGAAGTGTAAAGTTTTTAAACTGTATTTATCCTTTCAAAGCTGATCAGCTGGAAACCCTGCAGGGGTTTGAAACAGCGTGTGAGATACAACACGAGTCATGGATGTCAAAGGAAGGTTTATCACAAGTCATCTCACTTGCATTGTAGAAACTTTGTGCTCTTTGAACCACAACTATAATGATTAGATGGCAAGTAGCAGAGATAAGAGTCCCACAGACAGAAATGAAAGTCGCTGTGCTTATGAGAAGTTGATTTAACTGTGTGCGTATTAGTCATCAACGCTGACGTGTCCTGCAAGTATTTCAAGGCACTACGCTCCAATCTTATTTCTCTATTGTTATCATTATAATGAAAAGCTCTCAACTGAATAAAGCATACAAGGAAAATAATTTAAGGCGTTAACTGTATATACAAAAAGGTAAAAGAGCAAAGAATGTGGCTACTTAGAGGTGACAAAAACGGTGGGGTTGCATTTTAAACAAAGACACCTGTGAGATCAGTACTAACCATGGCGATCCAGAGGACTATGTGTTCGTCAATGAAGCTGTTAAAGTACTGGTTGAGGAAAAGGAGGCCAGGCCCAATAAAGGCTGGGTCTGGTAGGTATAACTCACTCTTGGTCATGTGTGCCATCTACAGAGAAGATTCAAGAAAGAAAGAAAACACAAGTTAAACACTGGGTTAAACGATGGGTTAAAACAGACAAAGGAAGATATGTAGCAGTTCATTCAGGCAATTAAGAGAAAACCAACGTACCACCAGCTTGTTGGATATCTTGGCGATAACCATTCCAAAGGTGAGCAGGTACAAACAGGGGTGGTGCTCAAACAGGTGGCTGGATGACTTCTTGAAAATGATGAAGGCCAGTGTAAGGATGAGGCCGATGTGCAAACCAGGACTCAGCACGCTGGTGTCCTGAAGAGCAGAAACGTTGATTAGTTTTTGCGTTTTACACATTTTTTTAAATATTAAAATAATGCTGTATTTAGAACTTACAGCCACAGTGGAGCCATTTTTGCCAACCCCTCCATTCAAAATGACATAGAAATAGTTGTAACAGGAGTACAGGGCTCCCCCGATGATGCCCATGACGGGGAAGGCATACAGCTTCAGTCCGATGATGGGCAACTATGGGAACACATTGAGGTCAAAATAAAGAGAAAACAAGAAGCATTCTCCTTATAAAATAGAAAAGTGCTTATATGAAAGCTGCAGCATGCTGAGCATGATGGGAGGGCAAAGCAAATAAATAAATAAATATATCCAAATAAAACACAAACAAATGCGGGCGACATCATCAGCTTTTTGAGCCAGATCATGTCCAGTAGATGACCTGTTGCCATGGCTTTAGCTACCCATATTTACCTTCTCACTTCTCTCATGTGATGTTAAGTCAAGCCTCCAAAGGCAGCACAGAGTAAAAGTAAAACACAAATTCTATTTAAAGACTAGCAGGACAACTAAAGCCTAAGAAGTGATTCAGTTAGTTTGTCTGGTGTAAAAACTACGGAGAAAAAGGTTTGACTATTCACTTGAGGTGAAATGGAAGTGTCCCTGTGTGTACACTATTAGTGCAGGCAAGTGTGAAGAAATGGATTCTCAGTTACCGTGTACTGCCAAAGGCTCACGCCCCCGAAAGCTGACATCACATACATGATTATGATGGCGACTTGCACCTCTGTGACATCAACCCTGTGCAGAACATACGAGGGAAGTGTGAGTAAGTGACAGTGCGAAGGTTTAACAACAGCATCGGTACTGCAGCATTTTCCAAATGCCAATGTGTGACCGGATCCTACAATGAGATGTTCTCATAAAACAAGCCGTTCAATATGGGCTGTGGTTCTTTTCTCCTCTTCCAGGGGAACACAAACACCTCATACCAACTGTCAGGCATGGTGGTGTAAGGGTGATGGTTTGAGCTGGTTTGTAGCCACAGGACCTGTGATCACTGAGTGAGCCATGAACTCCTCTGTATACCAAAAGCATTAAATACAAAGCCATCTGTCCGACAGCTAAAGCTTAGGCCAAACTGGGTCATGCAACAGGACAAATATCCCAGGCACAGCAGCAAATCTACAACAGAATGATTGATAAATAAGAGTATAAAATGTTCCAATGACCAAGTCCAAGTCCAGACCTCAACCTAATTGAAATGCTGTGGTGGGACCTAAAGAGAGATGTGCATAAACCAGTGCCCACAAATCTCAATGAACTAAAGCATCATTGTAAAGAAGAGTGGGCCATAATAATGTGAGAGACTGCTGAAGTCACACAGAATAAAAACAGGTGGAAAAATAAGCTAAAAGTGGTTACACAAGCTACCAAGTCATGGAGTATACTCCATTTTTCAAAGGACTGCTTAGAGCCCTAGAAACTCTCTTTTTTCCCCACGTGACTATATGAGTTGGTGGTAAATGCGCTGAAGGATTATTTAGGCAACAGGAACCTGGACTGTTCACTAGCAACCAACTATCACATGCAAAGCAATGCATGACAAGTTAAACACTTTACATGTGGACGGGGCTTGAACGGTCTTTGGGGTAATGTTGACCTGCCAGTGCAAGTGGCTTGCCAGGCAAATTAGCTTACTGTCTTCAAGTTATTTTATCATTCAGTGTTGCAAACTAATAACGATGACCATTTTCTTATATTAAAAGAAAAATACATTTAAAATGAATATTTGACTTACAGGCCAAAGCGGAGCGTCCCGGACACATAGGTCTGCCAGTGGGCGCAGAAAAACATAAACATCCCAATAAAACCACAGAAGAAAATCCAGTTTGGATATTGTCCTATTCCACATGAAATGCACGTTCCCACAGCAACAAAGACTGAAAGAGAATCACCGGGGTAAGCACATTAAAGTCATGTTAATGAAATTAAAGCCAAAGCTTTGTTTACTAACATGCTACAGTCAGTTTATTATAATCAAACACAGCAGACTTCAGGGTTTGGGAGATTACCTGTAGAGACTGCATCACAGCCGTGGTCGAAGAGCTCACCAAGAGCTGAGCTGCTGTTTGTCCTCCTTGCCTGTTTCCCATCAATAGCATCCAGAGACTGGTAGATGAAGAGCCCCAGAGCAGAAAGGATGAAAGCCCATGATGGAGCCTGAAGCCAGGGAAGGGACGACAGAGGGAGACTGACAGTTACAGACCCATTCTTACAACACAGATAATCACCTAATTAGTCAAATCTATTTAAGCTACTTAAAATACAGATAGTTGTAGAGCTAAAGAAAATGTGGGTAACTGGTGAATATTTCAGTCATTCTCATGTAGTCACAAAGATCTTGAGTACTACCAATCAGTCTTAAAGTCCAAATCAATTGAGCTCTTATAAGACAGGCCAAATTTTAATCTGTGCAAAATCCCCCTGGAAAGTCACAGGGACCAAGGGACCACTTTAGACCCACCCCACTTCCTTTGCAATCTGTCATTTATTTGTAATACCCTGGTCTAGAATCATATAATTCTTAAAAATTGCAAGATGGTCTCTACTAATCATATCTGTATTTCACAACTTTAATTCTTATTCATATGAGGGGGGAGGGGAGGGTTGTGTAACTTGTTGAGGTATTGGATTTTCAGAAGTTGTTTGTTTCGGATTTCATGGAGCTTTTGAATTCATACATGTGTGCACTGTTGGATTTAAATAATACTTATGTGCCATATGTGCTACATCTCTCTGAAGTGTGTAGTAGAAGGGACTCCAGCTGACTAGACCAGTTCAGCTCCTCTTTACTAGGGTGGAGGTTATGGACCATCTGGACAGTAATGTTGGCCAACATAGCATGTTTGCAAAACTACAATGTGTGTGTGTGTGAGAGAGCATTTGTGTAAGCCTGTGACTGAGAGAGAGAGAACCACACACAAAAACAGAGTGTGTTTCAACAGAGATGAAGCACATGTCCCAAAAGCCTTGTGGACTACTTGTTTACGTTTATCACAGCAGTAACTTGAGGGAAAACTCTGACCCATTTCCATAGGCTCCGATGAATTCCTGTGAATGTGTGTTTGTTTGCACAGCGATGGGACTTAACTCTTAACTCTCCAAAAATAAAAGCGTACACTGTATGCCTCAATCAATGCAGAATAACAGTAGATGAAACTTGTGGAGTCAGTGGGAGTGCATGGACTTTGACTCAGGTGCAAGGTTGTCATAGTTAGAACGAGCAAAGGTGCAAGTCTGATAAACTCACCAACCTGTGCATGAGCAGCTGGACCCACTGCTGCAGGGACAGACAGGTTTACTGTGCCCTAGGTCAACTTGCTACCTGCAAGGCACACTTTCTATAGTATTCTTAGATTACAGAATAATATAGAGGCGTTTCAAAATCAGCTTACTCATTTAAATAAGTATATTTTTGTCTGGTTAAGGGCTAGACACCCTCCCGCCCCCTTTTATATTTATTTCTTAATTACCAATAAATGGCTGCTAAATGATTCGCCTCTTCTCTGATAGATAGTGGCCTTAAGTGAAACAATGAAACAAATTGCTGTTTTGACACCAACAGCACTGCGTCACATAAGGCCTTTCAACTTTCAACTTTCTAAAGTCACATGACCGCCGATATATCTTTTCCCAATACAGTTATTCTTGTCCACGTCGTCCCTAATACGATTAAAACCCCCTTTAAAGGGTCTCGGCTTGCTTGTGGCCATGCTTGGGTTTAAAAAAGAGCAAAAAAAGTTTTCCTGAAAAACCTGGAGACGGACTCCAAGCTTACTTCAGCTTACACTACCAAATTTAAATTTAGCTGTTTGACACTACAGAACAGTCGCCAAAATACAGCGCCTGCGGCGTTAGCTAGCACCACGGCCCCATCTATAAGGTAGATATGACGTTAAAATACAAGCAGCTGTGAAGCTCAAATGTTTGCCGAATTAGTAAGTATCCCTAATGGACTCAGTAAATATAATCAATCCTATTTGTTGAGCTATCTGGGCCTTACAGGTTGCGGTGTATCTTTAGCCTACGAATTTTCTAAATGGAGGACGGTCTTTTCATAGCAGAGATGGGTAGACGTTTGAAACTTTAGCCCCAGTCGCTATACTCACCTCTTCTGTTGCCGTGGGACAATAATACACAAGCACCAACGTGGAGAGGACATTAACCAGCAGTCCAACAATAGTCAGTGTGTTTGGTGCAATCCATGTCGGTATCTGCTGGACGAGCCAGTTCCAGTAGATCTGACACGGCGGCTCAAATAGGGATCTACCGGAGGCGCTGTATTTATGCTCCTCCAGCCGCTTTAGTTGAGCGGGTGACAACGGCTGTGGCCACAGGAAATGTGGCATTATTTTTCTGCCTCGTCACTCCTCTGAGTACCGCAAAAACTCCCTGATATTCCCGGGTGGTGTTTCAGATAGGGTTGGCCGACTCCAGGAGACAGCAGCAGCTCATCTGGTATGTCTAGGGTAGACGAGCAGCAGAGGCCATTTCCACAGCGGAACCAAGCGCTGTGGATGTCTATACGTTTCTGACCGAGGTGAGTCTCGGCAGGAAGCGAAGGTCCGGAAGGGATAACGTGGCTATCTACCGGGAAATTTAAATGCACATAGCCTGCGCCTAAGAGTGTATAACACTGTGATAATAACCATCTGGTTGGCTTATAAACTTGCTAAAATACAAGCAAACCTAAGCACAAATTGTGTGACTGGCAGATGTATTTAGGCCCATAATTACCTCATTCATGTAGGTTAAGCCTTATAACTTAGAAATTATGATTCTTAAAAGTGTAGGTGGTATCATCAACATATAGAAAGTACCACACAAACATTTAAAATATCATATCATATTTGACCTGCCTTAGTGTAGCTGTTCTCCTTGTGCTTCTTGTTCACTTTGTTAGTTCTAAACTAAAAACTAAACTTAGATTTAAAAAAATGTTTAATTTAGTTAATAGTTAAATTTAGAAGAAAAAACACCTGGAATCATGTTGTTCTTTTAAAGAATAACTAATATAAATTTAAAAGAAAAAATAAGGTAAACATGAGTTGTGTTTTTGCAAAGCTTTGAAAAGTGTGGATTTGTAAATGGATCGCACGTCAAATGATAAAAATAATCAGAAATATTAGCCTACTTTCTCTAGGTCTGTTTATGGTACTTGGGCTAATAATCATAGTTTCTAAGTTATTAACTAAAGGGTTTAATTTGCTGCATTAGAGGGGTTTGATTCTTTATGTTCACAGAGATTGGATTGTTTACATGACTATAACTGACTATAACAGGTATAACTAATACCTGTGTCATACCTATACTCTTAATTTGAAGAATACCTCCTGTAACTGTTTATGATATGTTTGGGTTCACAATAAATGAATCTCCTAATAAATTTCCCTTGCATTTGGTTGTTGGATCTAAGTTTATTTTTGTGAATAATTTTAATAAACAATGATCTCTCTCTCTCTTTATATATATTTATATATATAGAACCCAGAATCTCAGAAAAAGTTAGAGAAACATTAGGTGTAATTAGGTTAAGTGGCAGCAGGTGAGTTGAGTAAACATGACTGGATATAAAAAGAGCACCTTACAAAGTGAGATGAAAGTGAGTAGAGTGTGTCAGAAGCAGAGATGGAGGTTTACCAATATGCAAAACACGCTGTACAAAGTTTCATAATAATGTTCCTCATCATAAAGACTTTGTGAAGACTTTAATAACTCATCATCTATGGTATGGACCCTGACACTATATTACCAAAAGTGTCAGGGTCCCTGGGCCATGGACCCATGATGTTTTATTTCTCTAGGGGTTTTTGACTAAGTCCATGTCTGTCTACACTTGTACACTCTCTGTTCTCTGTCTCTGAGGTTGTCTGATCTGTTGTGTCAAGTGAGCCTTGTCTTCCCAGTTAGTCCTACCTCGGCATTTGTTTACCTTTTCCCTGTGTCAAGGTCACATGTCTTAGTCTGGGTCTTCATTACTTTCTTTTTTTTTATTTTTACTTCTACTCCCTTGTCTCATATGCATTATGGCGAGTTTGCTTTCCCTCGTTTCATTAGTTAGATTCTAATCAGCTGTGTTCCCCAGGTGTCTCCACTGGGGAATACAGCTGTCTCCGACGGTATGGGGGTGCATCAGTGTTATAGGGAAATGGCAGCTTGCACATCTGGAAAGGCTGAAATGCTGAAGCTGAAAGGTATATACAGGTTTTAGAACAACATATGCTCCCATCCAGACAGTTTTTTTTTTGGCAGCAGGTGAGTTTGTATTCTATTGTGAATAAACTACGGTGCATATTGGTAAACCTCCATCTTTACTTCTGCTAAACCACATACTGCATCTAAGACAATAGCAGGGCTTTGTAGTAGAAGAGAGCAGGTGCTGAACCGGCCTACAGACATTTGGAGCATAATGAAATGAAAAATACAACAGAAAAGACCCAGGCCTGCCTTTATCAGACATGAATGGGAAAAAAAGCCTTTCCCAAAAGTCCAGTAACTCTTTTCTTCTGTGTACAGACTGTTCTTAAAAGCAGAGGGTAAACCATAGCCCTGTCCCGGCCTTTTAAGATTTGTTTTGCCATCAAAATGGGTGTTTGTTCTTTCAGTCTTCAGATGGCACATTTTCTCACTTTAAATATTTTATGTTTTCTATATTCTATTGTGAATAAACTATGGTTTTCTAAGATTTGCCATTAAAAATGGTTTATTCTATGTCAATACCTGTGTCAATACTCTGTGTCAACTTTTGAGCACCACAGTAGGTCTCCTTTAACTACCCCCCTGTTTATATGGTCAAGTCAGTATATTCAAACATAAGACCTTCCATATGTCAGAGCATATTTTCCAGATCTCACTTACATGACTCATTCCATAAACTCTCATTCTATTTCTAGTTTGCAAAATAAATAAATATGACTAAAATGAATTAATGAGGTCAATTACACAGTGAATCTGTCACAGACTAGAAAAGAAGATTAATTCCTACAACACAAGAGTACACAAATCAACAACAGAGATACTATTTTTAAAGTGTCTTTTATTGTTGTCCACAGGTTGTAATTACAAAGGTAAAGGCATGCACACATGTTTTAACCCCAATCAAACCTCAGCCCAGTATGAATCCAAGAATTCAAAAGTTTAATGCCATGTATAGACTGTGTGTAAATCTCTATATTGTCTTACTAACTCAACAGAAAAAGTGAAATGTTAATGTGATTCATGTCAGAAGAGTGAAAACATTCATTTGTCCAACATTACTCAAGTCTGTTCTCACTTTTCTTGCATGTATTAGTTCACTGACACCCTTTAAACATCAAACTAAATCTTTCAGAGCCCAGAAGTAATCAGCCACCTTCAAAAAGCACTCCTGACAAAAATCCACATGAAAATACTCTAGCTGTGTGTCACTGTTTGTGCACCATGAGCTTGTTTTTTTCACACTACAATTCCTTATTAAAGCTAGAACCAAAACACTGCCAACATGCATCTGAGCTGAGTCTTTCAAACATAACAGAGTGATAAAGAAGATGAACTGGCTTTTTTTTCTTATGGTAACTAGCTCCAAAGCTGCACACAGCATACCACACCGGATTGGTATACCCTCCCTCACACCCATCCACCTGTCCCACCTTCCCTCCATCCACCTGCAGGCTGCTGACCTTAGCAGTTGAGAGAACAGGGTAACTAGTGGCATCAGATGTTTGCAAGCCAAAAATGTCTTATTGCACTGTGCTCAGTTTTTACTTCTCTTGCTCAACAACCTTCGACTCGGTCATATACTTGTCAATCAGATGTAGGGGCACTCCACGTTGCATGAGTTCAAAGAAGGTGAAGCCTCCTAAAGGACAGGGAGAAAAACTCTCTTAGAATATTGCTGTGAGGCACAGAGACATATGTGGAGAGTGAAGAACAGAGAAGGGAAGATGAAGGAGAAAAGCTGAAGGGCAACAGGGTGAGCAGAGAAAAGCAAATAAAACTCAATGAAGAGAACCACAAGCTCTAAAGAGGGAAAGAGGGTGGTCAGGATGGCTTCTGTATGCAATGCCAACCCAGTTTGTCCCAGTTCCATAGTATATACTAACTGTCTTTGTATGTCTTTCTGCATAGTATACAAGAGTTTAAAGGCATGCTATCATTACAGTAGCTAACAGGCTAGCAATAAAAGCATACTGCATTCTAATAATGATCACTAAACACAAAATACAGGTGATTGGAATTTCATCCATTTATTTGGTAATTTGTAGTGAAGAAAATTATTAATCAGAGCAAATATGGACTATGCAGGACTTTTAGTACATGCAGTTTTAAATGATGGGATCTGTGACACAAGATGCAAAGTCAGTGACTTCACCTAGGTGTACAAAATTTGATCTAAAAGTTTCTCCCAAATGCTCAACACCACTTGAAAAATATTACATGAAAGTCTGGCTCCTTGGAAGCAAAATATAAAGAAAATACAGGTGGCTCAAGACTTTTGCACAGCACTGTATGCGACATAAAATAGGGACAAGCGCAATAGTTCTGCACACTCAAATACAGCACTGAAAATGGAGACGAGTATTTTGTCACGTTCACCACGTGAATGCAGTGTAAACCCTGCATATTTGCTCAGTATTAGTGCATAGTATGGAACTGGGCCACAGCATACAAGCACAAGCACAGCTGATTCCACAACATGTTTCAATTCAGGTCTGCAATCTTTGCAAAAAAAATTAATAAATAATGTCTCCAGTCATCTGCAACAAGCAAATCCTACAAAATACAGTATATATAATTTCTGCCACGTTTATGCATACACCACTCATCAGGCAGTTCCAAACATAAAATATAGTTTAGTATGTTTTCTTTGGTGTTTGATGTTGTTCAGCCACAGTCAATGCCTTCATAGCATAGAGCTTCTCAGTCCCTTCAGATGATGCACTTGATATCTCAGCAAAGGTTAGAAGATTTGCAAACCTTTTACTCACTTAATTTCTGCTACAGGTTACAAAAAAGAGAGTCTCACAATATCACGCCAACAATAAATTCAAATACTCAAAACGGAGCTATTAAAGTCAGCCAGGTACAGCAATCCAGGTTTTAAAAAAAACCTGGCAAAAGCCATCATGCAAATGTGACATGTTCTGTTGGTTCTCCTCTCAAGGGGAAGAACAACTGCTAGAGACCCACAAGCTGAGAAAAGCGAGGTTGCACAGGCTTGAAGACGCATAATGAATGACATAAGCTTCATATGCCAAAACCATATGAAAGCTTACCTTATATGAGAACATACATTCACAATTCTTGAGTTTGGACTAGGAGGGAGAAGAGAAGAGAAGAGAAGAGGGGTTAAAATGTTTACATGGAGTTATATGTGCACCAGGGAAAACAGCTGAGTTATTACTGAACTCTTTTATATGAGGAGTTAACCGTGGAGCATAAAGAAGACACTGGAATCTGTGGAGCATATTTTAAGATGGAGACATTGAATAATACAGACACAAAAACATCATATGTTACATATGTTATTGCCTCCTGTGGTGTGACTGGTGCTGAGGTGGTGTGCTGTGATGATGAAGAGGATGGCTGGATGGACTGGACTGAATAGAGAGAGGTGTGACAACACAAGGGATAAACGTCTGCATGTTGTGGTGATGGAAAACTGTCACCAGATATTATGTACACTGGACACACATGAAATGATTATTACTTATATATTCTCTCAAAATGGAATCCATAGACCAGTTGCACCAGGTGTTCGTAAATTTAATTGTAGTTAGTCAATAAGTGCAGATTTACGCATCACTTTATCAAAGTGGATTGCACAAAACAAAATAAATCTTATGCAGACAAAACTGATAAAGCTGACGTCTGACATGACACCCTTAACTTTAAAATGTTATACCAATAATGGTAAATGACCCAGCTGCTTGGCTTGCATAGTGTTGGCAAGCTAGATGTGTTCATAAATTAGAAGTTATTGGCAAAAAATACATTTGCCTACGAAGTTCCTTGGTTCAGCCCCAGGCACAGAAGGAGACATAATGCACTTTGGGGTTGTATCAGGAAAAGCAATTCATGTATAATATCTGCCAAATTAAACATACTGTGGATATCCTTTGTGGATAAGGGAGCAGCTGAAAGTATCTATTTGGAAACCTTCACCAATCTGTGACTGTTTGAAAACAGGTGCTGGGAAACGGCCTCCAGTCCTTATAAAGTCAATGGGAAAATGTCTCTTTAACTTGACCTGTGAAAACACTTTCCCGTTTGAAATGAACCACTAAGTCTCAGTGATTCATTTTAATCATATTAAATGAATGAATGAAAAATTATTTCAAGTTTGTAAGTCTTGGTCATACAGTGTTTATCCAGGTTATGCTCATTGGCTAAAAAACTTGTGACTGACCAGTTTTTAGGTAATGCGTGTGTGGTTTCACAGTCAGATCCACCCCACCTCATCACATCTGGTTTCTAAACACCGAGATTGTGACTCTGAAAAACACAAGGCTTCAAAACAGGACTTAAGAAACCAGTGGGTGATGTCACAATCATCTTTTATACCGTCTGTGGTATTCATATTACTATGTGTCTTTCTACTTATAAGGTGCCTTTCTATTTAGATGAGCATTTAAAGAACTTCGTGTTTGACTGTAAGTGTCATTCACTCAATAATGACCTCCTGAGCCACATGCTGCCCTAAAACAGCAACTACCATCCAGATGGAACAGGGAAATAGGATTAACATGACACAAGGGAAGACAGGAGGACAAGACGGGCGAATATACAGTAGAAAGATATAAAGAGAGACAAGACTGACACAAACTGGGAACAGAAAATGGAACTGACTAAATAAACCTAAGGTCATTTGGAACTAAACCTAAGAACTGACTGTATGAATAAGAAAGCAAGAAAGATCCTAATAAAAGCATTAGAAGATTAAAAAAAACTTGTAAGAATCCAAAGTGTTTTCCCTTTTTCAGGCATTGCAACCATGTAATAATAATAATAATAATGGATTGCATTTACATAGCGCTTTTTGGGGTCCTCAAATCACTTTACAATTCCACTATTCATTCACTCACTGGTGGAGGCAAGCTACAGTTGTAGCCACAGCTGCCCTGGGGCAGGCTGACAGAAGCGGGGCTGCCATATCGCGCCATCGGCCCCTCTGGCCATCACCAGTAGGCGGTAGATGAAGTGTCTTGCCCAAGGACACAATGACCGATACTGTCTGAGCTGGGGCTCGAACCGGCAACCTTCCGATTACAAGACGAACTGCCAACTCTTGAGCCACGATCGCCATGTAGTTTGTCTTTTACTGCATTGAGCTCTCCCAGACACCATGCATGACCAACTTACACATTGCTCAAGTCTAACACATTTCATAAGTTTTAATTGTGCAACCCAACTTTGTAAATCACCAGGAACTAGTTGCTAGGAGCTTGATGAAGACTTTACCATGAATTTACGAATAGCTGGTGCAACCCAGTACAGATACTTACATGTCCACCGCCTATATCGTCCCTTTGCTGAACTGCACACACAGTTCAAACACTAGCGTACCCAGGTCGAGTTGGTTTCCCAAAGTCTCTCTGCCTCTGTACGTTCAGTGATGATTGTGATCATAAATGCATTAATAGCTTCTGTTTGCATTAAAGAAGCACATATCTTAAAAGAACATTAAAAAATACAATAAAAACATTTGGGAAACCAGACTCAGATGAACACAGGCACCCAAGGAGGAGGCCGGGGGTCATATCAAGGTCCGCACTGACCTTTGACCTCCAGTTTGCAGTCCACTTGAGCCTCTCCTAGTTCATTGATGGCCTTGCAGGTGTACATTCCACCATCATAGGGACTGGGCTTCCTGATCTCCAGAGTGCAGACTCCTTGGTTGCTAAACATACGGTAGCGCGGATCGTCAATGATGGTTATCTTATTCTTCATCCAGATCACTTTGGGCTGCACATAGATACAGAAACATCAGCAAAGGACTCTGCTGATAGGACCACTTTTACTTTTAGTTCTTCCACTTACCCTTGGGTTGGCACGCACGCTGCAGTTAAGAGTAGTGTTGTAGCCGGCCACGGCGAAAGTGTTGATAAGTGGCTGTGTGAACTTCGGCGCCTCCTTGAAGTCGTGGTCATTGTACTCTTGTGTTTTCATCTGCAAGCCTGTGGGGGTAAGGGTAAAGGAATGGGGTTGTGCATGATACTGGCTCTGAGCGGTATCATGTGGGATATTCCCTATGTGATGAGGGAAAGACAGTATTTTTTTTTATTTATCATCAGCTGAGACTGAGACACCATTGAAGGGCCTGTCAGTCATACACCGAACCCTTAGAGTTTCACAAGTGAGGCTGTGAATCAGGCTCACTTTAGGGTGGAAAACATCACTGACAGTACCTTTCAGATAAGAGCTGTAAAACCCCCCAAAAAAGTAACAACAACTTTATATCGGCATGTAAGTAAAACGTGATTTCTTCCAGAGTTTCAGCTTTGGAAGCATTTTCCTCCATCTGAAATTAGAAGATTTGGTTTTTCACAGTAAATATTGTGATCTTACTCTCACCTACACTCTCATAAACACACAGTCAGCTGTACCTTCTTTGACGATGAGAGCACTCTTTTTGGTTTGGGTGGCGGTTTCACTCAGGCCACACATATTCTCAGAGAAGATCCTGAAGAAGTACTCGTTCCCAACTACCAGTTCTGTGATGGTAATGCAGTTGCGATGGTAGTGCTCAATGCATGTGAACCATTCCTAAAAAGAGTAAAGCATGTGAGCTGAAGATATAGCATATCTAGAATGGTTTTCATTTGCAGTATGAGACTATCTTCTACCATTGTCTTTTTGTCTGCTTTTTGAATGGTGTAGCCTGTTATTGGGGCGTTCCCATTGTCCTTTGGAGGGGTCCAGACCAGAGCTACATTTCCACCCCAAACATCTTCAATATTCACACACTGAGGAGGTCCAGGTAGATCTAAAAATAGGAGAAAAAGGAATATAATCTCATAATATAGACATTCCTTATAAAGCTCCACTCTGATGTCAATGAGCACTTCTATCTTTCATATGATCTTATAGTGATTTTGCTCACTCACCTACAATCTGTATGTCAAGTATGGCTGTGTCCACATGGTTTTCAACCTGCACTGTCATGTCATACTTCCCAGAGTGGCTGCGCTCTGCTTTGCGGATGAAGATGATGCTGTCACAGTCTGTGTTACGGATGCTAACTTGTGAAGGCTCTATAGGGTTGCCATCCTTCAGCCAGGTGACCTTCGGTCGGGGTTTGCCCTGCACACAAATAGCAACATGAGCTCAGTATTCTTTTGAAGAGATGTGCAACATCAGTATAACTGGCATATTTACCATAAATGGCACCACAAGGTTGACTGTTTCTCCAACTTTGCGAGTGTAAGTCTGCTTCAAGTGCCGTGGGACGCGGATCTTGGGTGGTTCTGTGGAGCAGTTACACCAAAATGTGTGTTATAAAGGAACGTTTTATGATATATTTTATGTCAGTATTAATTTAATTTGTTGCAGTGTTACAGCAGAACATATATAATGAACTTTAAAGAGCTCACCAACAACCTCTTTAACCAGGATAGCATGCTGCAGGGTACGTGGAGCGCTAGCTCCAGCTGCATTGATGGCTTTGACACGAACTAAAATTTTACACCCTGGACTCAGACCGGTGATGGTGTACCTGGTTTTCTCTGTCAGCTCCTTGTTGGATATTACCCAATCATTAGCTGTAAGGAAAAAAAAATACAGTCATGGTGAAAAATACAATTTAAACTGGTTTCATGTCTGACTGGTGCATCTGTTTTGTGGGTTAGAAGAAACAAGCTAAAAACTTGAAGTGCTTAATAAAACTGGTTTTACAGATTGGTTACATGCTACAGCTGGTCTGATTTTTTCTCAGCCGCATCCAGTGCACTATTGTAAGTCTGGTAAATTATACTTTATATTACTTTATTATGTATTTATTGTGTATTTAAAAACACTAGCTGTTATCCTTCGGCTTCAGATTTCACTTTTACAATATTAATAGTATAGTTTCTTCTAAAGCTATTAAATAATGGTGTTTGGAATCCTAGAGATGATTGTGCAGGAAAATCCCAGTAGATCAGCAGTTTCTGAAAAACTCAGACCAGCCAGTCAGGTACCAACAACCATCCTACCTTCAAAGTTACTTAAATCACCTTTCTTCTCCATTTTGATGCTCAGTTTGAACTTCAGCAGGTCATATTGACCATGCCTACATGCCTAAATGCATTGCATTGCTGTCCTTATGAACAATGCTGGGCATCCTCTGCACATGGTTGTAAACAATCAGACATTCCTATTCAGTGACAGGTTGCTTCTCCCAAAGTCAAAAACCAACAGACTTAAAAACCATCAGACTGTTTAACTCCTCACTGGAGGGGAGGTGGAGGGGAACCAGGGGGACAAGGGAGTGCAGGAACAACTGAGCTGTAGTGCTTTTTTACACTGTGCAATATTTGCAATATTTGGGTTTTTTTTTCTTATATTCGACTGTGCAATAATCACTGTGCAATATACTCACTCAAATGTGCAATCCTATTTATCCATATTGTATATTCTGTATTTATATATGTGTATATGTGTATATATGGTGTATTTATGCTTATATCCTTACTCTCATTCCCCTTATTGTACCTGTAACATGCAGGAACCCACTCGAGGGATTAATAAAGTTTCATCTAATCTAATCTAATCTAATCTAATTATGTGATTGGCTGATTAGATATTCTAGTGCAGGAACAATTGTATCTAATGAAGTGGCCGAGTATGCATACACAGTAACTTGGGATTTACTCTTTGTTTATATTTTCTGTATGTCTATCTCACAATACTGCATTCAGTATTTTTGTGCTGTTTTGCAATCAGTCTGGTCCTAAATCTCTGATTCTGTTAGAATCACAATACCAGCTGCATTTGGTTGCAGTTTATCCCCTTGTGTATGTAGGTACATATGACATTTGCTTTTGTACAATTTGTAAAATTGAGGTAAAAAAAAAGTGCAATAAATTGTAGGGCCTTACTATCATGTAGTTCGTTAGTCAAGTGGAATCTAACTCACTTCCTTCTATGCAATACTCCACTAAGTATCCGTCCAGCCCAGCAGCTCCAATGGTTTCAGGTGGACGCCACTTTACCGTCACAGTGGTGTCAGTAACATCATCCACAACCAGCATAGTGGGTTCACTGGTAACAGCTGTGTGGAGATAAAGGTTTTCATCACTTGGGTTTAAGCAGTGAATGTGAACAAGATGAGAAAACATCCATTTTGGCAAGTCATAAACACGTGACCAAGGCGCCTCTCACTTTAGCTGGTATGCCATCAGTCTCCCTGTCAGATCTCATTAGCCCCTGCTCTTGCTATCTATTCTTGTATTCTGAATCACATTTAACTCCTGCTGAACCCTCTGACAGACCTGATCTCCTAAACCAATAATCCACAGATGATTTGGCAGCCATTATAAAGACATATTTAATATCCTCTAAAGCTCTTGCGTGTCCAGTGGAGGTCACAGCCAAAATGCTTGGGATAGTGGGTATGAGGGGGAACAGCTGTGTCGCTGGGGTACCAAGGGCAGATCAGACACGTACTATCACAGGACCCCACTTTAAAATTTTGCCCATTATAATAAAGCCTTATGTAAGACTGTATTATTCTTCCTTAAATAGAATTTTTGCAGATCATAGGTCATAGGTTTATGGTACTAAGAAATGTTTGGGGGACTCACCGAGAGGAGTAAAGGCTTTGGAAGGTTCACTGGGTTTGGACACACCGATGGCGTTGACTGCAAAGATCCGCACTTCATACGGCACTCCTTCAATCATCTTCTTGGGTTCAAATGTAGTCTCCTTGATCAGGTCAAAGTTCAGTCTCATCCATCTGGAGCTCTGCTTCTTTTTTCTCTCAATGTAATAGCCTTTAGAGGGCAGCCAGAAAGTTTGTTATGTAACACCAACATATGCATGTAAAGCTTGGTAACAAGTGTGCTGCAAGGTTTACCTAAGATTGGCGAGCCTCCATCGTATTTTGGAGGTTCCCATGTCATAGAACACCAATCACCACCCACCACTGGGACCAAGGGAGCTTCAGGAGGGTCGGGGATGTCTGAAGACAACACATGATTCAAAAATGACTCAAAAAGCAAGTTAAGAATTGTGTATTTTATATTTTGTTTGAAAGGTGCTGCACTGTCTTACCAACAACCTTGATTTTGACACTAGCTGTGGCTTCACCAGCCTCGTTCTGCAGAACTATCTTGTAGTTTCCTGTGTCCTCCCGCTCAGTGACCTCAATTGTCAGACTCGTATGGTCGCTGTATGTCTCAGCGTGGACGCGGTGACCTGACTCGAGAATCACCTGAAGTAAAAGAGATTAAAGGCAAAAGACACAGAAGACCTCGTGAGTACCATAAGAGGACACAAAAACAGATTTTTTTGGTTCACAAATTAGTCTTGAAAAATGAAAAAATAATATTTACATTATAACTCTAAATGTGATATTCACTGACATGGTACTAACTAGCTACCAGCAGGTTACAACAAACGTTAAAAGTTCAATCACAAGAAGGTGCTAGCTTGCAGCTAGAAAATAAATCAGTGGCTGGACTGAATTTTTTCACATTTAGTGACAGATTGCAAAGAGCTGCAGTGACTGCTTTCGCAAAGGTCAATTCTGGGAGGCAACCTGTCTCCAAATAATTACAGTCGGACTTGACTCAGCTGGCTGCCTTCTGGTTGTATTCCTATATAAAAGCAATGTTATCGAGTACCTCTGTCATTTGGCAGTTACATTTCTGTCCTGCAGCAACTACGTCACTATTTGTGGAGGGATTTCTGTTTCAGATCTCTGAGGTTCTGGCTGAACTCTGAATGTAAATAGTTAATGTGAATTTCTGCAGACAGCAAGAGATCTGAAGTTTTTTCATCACTGTTAATCCGTGTATGACCATAAATGGATTACATATAATTGCCAAGCTGACCCCATTTAATCTCAACCTGATAGCAGACTGACTCCATCATTTTGCCATTTTATCACCATCTTGGCATGCCAATGTCACTTTCAGAAAGCCAGCTGACTACAAGTGGCTACAAGCATTTCAAACACAACAAGATTGCAAGTTCATTGCACATGGTGAAAATAATTTGTCATGCCTCAGTGTCCAGTGGCAGTTTTGCCTAGTGTTGCTCTAGCACAGCATACACGCGTATAACCATAGATATATATTTCATTCTTTAATTTAAAAAACAAAACAAAAACCGGTTATCATCAGTAATAGTGTATCACAACACCTAGGTTCCTTTTAACAGGCCAAATGTCCACTAGAGTGTCAGTTCTGACCAAATAACAAAAGGATGATATCTGAATATAATGAATGAAACAAATTAATATAGTCATGAGTAATATAGCCAATTTTTAATGATTCAAAGTGCATAAACAATACGGTTATTACAGACAGAGCAGTTTTGAGTTGGGCTAAGGCACTGTTGTTTTTTGTGTTGGTAGTGGGGTGAGTACAGAATCAAAGGGCCTCACCCTTTCACCCTTCATCCACACCACTCTGGGTGCTGGTTCTCCACTGATTGGGATTTCTAAGCGGAGTTTATTTCCTGCCACGACAGTTACAGTGTTGTCTGGGAAGTTCAAGCTGTCCAAGAGTACCCTCGGAGGGTCTGCAGAAAATCAAACGAGGTCATTAGAAAGAGAGAAAGCATAAAGAACAATAAAAAGGAGAAAAAAAGCTCTTGTCCTGTGAAGCTTCGTTTTTGTACCAATGATGTGGATTTTGGCAGAAAGGCTCTGTGAATACCCCTCAGGTACAAAAGTGTAATCTCCTGCATCGTGAAGGGAGCTGGCTGCAATTTCAAGTCGGTGGACTCTGAAAAAACAGAAATGTGTGAGTCAAACGTTTAATAAAAACAGCTTTGATTGAATAGAGTTCCATAGCAAGGTCATACTTATTTCTGTGTATGATGTTGATGCGATCGCTAGGTTGGATCAGCTGTCCGTTCCTGTACCAGCGGCCTGGGACATTTCCTGGGTAAATCTCACAGTGCAACTTGATGGGCTGACCCAGCAACACCGTCATGTCCTGCAGGTCCTGGTACACCTTCAATGGTTTCACTAAATAAAGTATAGAGGAAGGCCAGGATAGAAGCTGTTTATTTAAGAAAGCATGCAACCAGTAGAAAGAATTTAAATACAGAGAAGATGCTTCATACAGTCAACTTGTATATGAGCCTCAGAGGTGCCACCAGAGGCCATGATGGAGTATGTCCCAGTATCGTCTCGTGAGGCGTCATCAATCACCAAAAAGTGTTTAGTTCCCTCACACTTAACTCGATATCTCGATCGCACCCCTGTTGGAACCTCAACACCATTCTTCAACCTGAAAGAGCATTTGAAATGGTCACACACCGACAAATAAGCAGTGAACAATTTACAAGTGCCAAACATGACGGTGAAGATTTGATCACTTGATGTTTCCTGAAACACTGGATGAGACAAAGAGGCAACTTCTGAAGGAGCTATTAGATTTTAGCACATCCCAAAGATTCTGAGTGGGGTTAGGGTCTGTCTTATGTCTCGTGTTCTCTGAACCACTCTTTCACAATCTGAGCCTGAGTTCTCTTTACATCGCGCAAGTGGAAATGCTCTTACTTTCACAATTAAAAGGAGCTGTGAGTGCTACAGTTGATGGATTACACCGCACACTTATATAATCTCTGATCATGATCATTTAATATCTTTTTCATGACTGCATTCCTTCCACAGAGAGGATTCCTTCCGGGTTTTAATAATGGTTGGACAGTTCTTCACACAGTTTTAGTAGATTTATTAATTTCCATAGAAGTTTTCTTTTCTTGGTGCGGGGCAATAACCCGACACTTCTGAAATGGAAATTACTCACTGCATCAGCTGCCCTTCCTGACACACTCCCAGAGTGATTTGTGTCTTCCTCCAGGACTGAACCAGGCATCTCTTGTTTGTTAGGCAAAACCACCACATTAGGGAGCCACTTACTCAATGCATTAGTTAGGGTTAAATAACACGTTGCTAGCCAAGGCCTATTTATGACTGCAGTAATTATCTCTACCTGCCTTCTAATAAAATAATAGTTATGTCAGCTAAGTTAAGTCAGGCGGTGACTTTTTTTTGGCCAGACAGTATATCTTGTCTGATTACTGAGCTCTTTCAAATGTCTATTTTTTGTAATACAAACACTTTTTAGGTTGAAATCATATTTTACCATACACATAGTTTGAGTAACAAAGCAAACCTTAAGGAGCTTTTAGTTTGAACTTTTTATTGATTTTCTTGTTTGTTTATAGCACAAGTCGCATTCATGTGTTATTATGTTAGTCATAGCATGTTTAAATGCTTCATTTTCAGTCTTACCATTTGACTTGAGCACCTTCCTCTGAAACTTCACACTCTAGCTCAATCCTCTCGTTCACTGTGGTCTTCACAGGCTCAAGACCTTTAACTATCTTAACTGGTAACTCTGTTGGACAAGAGGGAAGAAAACTAAATGATTGGCTCCTTAAGCCAACAATTCTTAGTGGCTGTTTTAAAAAGATCAATAGTTTAATCACGTTACCTTTGACAAAAAGCTCTGTGCTACATTTCTCATCTCCTGCGACTACCGAATAGGCTGCGTCATCATTGGCGGTGCAGTTGTTGATGACCATAATCCTTTGTGTGCCCTTATGCTCAAAAATATACCTAAACAGGAAGAACGTTAATTAGGTCGCTCATCATACAGTGGTCCCAAAATAGTAATGTATATGATTTCAAAATAAACACTATTAGGAAAATCAAATGTACAGTAGCTGCAAAATTTAATGGTGATCTTTCAGTCAACATGCTTTAAAAATGCTGCACAAAGCCAGAAGTGAAAATACATACAGAAAGGTGAAGCTCACAACAAAACTGTGCCATGGAGAAGGGAGAGTGGATGAATGGACTTACTTCCTTTGACTTAAGGTCACCAGTGGAGCCAGAATGGGGCCGGAGCACAGGAAGTGCAGAGCAAGTGATTATGGTAGACAGGAAGGAGCACCATGATATGACAGACAAACAACAAACACAAAGAAACATCATGCCTGGAGGGGTACAGCAACAATGTCACAAGAAAGAGGATCAAATGGGAGAAAGTCTTTGGAGAAGGGAGACCTGGAGACCAAACCCAGAAAACAGCAATATCCTCCCAGATGGCTTTAACGCTGGATGGCTTTGAACAGAATTAGCTTACCGGTAATACTGCTTATTAGGGGTGCAACGATACACAAAATTCACGGTTCGGTTCGGTTCAATACTTTGGTGTCACGGTTCGATATTTTTTCGATACAAAAAAATGTTCATGCCTTTTTAATTTGTCATTTATTAAAATTATAAATATATATTTTAACTCAAAAGTACAGTTTTTAAATTTAATGTTGCTGAAATGACAAAGTAATAAAAAAATAAATATCTGATGGAGAAATCCCTCATCTTTGGAAAAGAGAGTTTATTACAGAGAAATGGCTCTTTCCAAAATAAAAGCTATACTATACGCTTCTTCTGGGGTATATTCTCAGCAGCATATTAAACATATCAGGTCCCCATAAGGAGAATCACGTGCTAACGGCTGTCTAAATGACTCGGGTAAAGTCTGTAGCATGCGTGCTTGTTGTTTTTGTCTGCTTCCACTTGTCTTTGCACTAGGATGATGTCGGAGTAAATGTGCAGTCATATTCATTGTGTTCCCACTAGTGCTGTCAGCGTTAATCTGAAATGACGTTAACGCCACAACACGGCAAATCTCCGTTAACGAGCTACCGCGGATCGCCCCGTGCGTGGGGCTGGACAGCGTCAACACGTTAACGAGCAAACTGCACTAACGCAGTAGTTCCCACCCATGTAATTGAACACTGCGTGGCACATCCGACATACTGTTTTACTTTTGTCCATGATGCGCTTACCTTCAGGGTCATACTTCACATGAAGACCAAAATAGTTCCAAAGGCCAGATCTGAATGAGGGTGGGGGAGGTTCAATTTACCATGTTGCAACGAGCTAAGCTTCTGTCTTGCTAGCTTGCGCTGTGCTCAGTAGATCTGCGCTCGACAGTGCAGCCTAGGCGGAGTAGTCGAACGCAGATCCACTGAGCTCTCAACACAGACAGCATCGTCAGAAGAAAAGTTGATAAAATAAATTAAAAATCTTGTATTGATCGATACACATGCGTACCGAACCGAAAGCACTGTATCGAACGGTTCAATATCGATACGAGTATCGTTGCACCCCTAATATGTATATCTATAAAGAATCTAAAATCTCAAGAGGCCTTGTCTTTTGAATAAAAATATGCATGTCTTTATCCATTTACATGCCATTTGCAGGCTGATAACATGAAATAAAAGCAAAATTCAGCCTCTTCTTCTGTCTCTTTACTGTCCTTTGAAATCAAACAAAAATATCTAGTGTTGCAAAAACATTGCTCTGACTCTGCTGTTAAAGCACTGTTGCAAGATACGTTATATGATATAGCCTGTTAAAAGAATGAAACCAGTACAAACACATTTTTGTGCACTGGAGGAAGCTGAAAAAACCCCTCTATCCTCTCAAAAACATTATAGATGGAAAAACAAATGTATTCAGCCTTAATACGAAGAATCTTGTCGAAAAAGATGATTTTTGGTAATACTTTGTGATCCAGTATCTATTAAAACTGTTCCAAAGCCAGACTTTGTTAAAGACCTGTGAAGGAGGTACCACCTTTTTCCTGTATAGAGGAGGACACATACAGCAATTAATGGCAATTACAGACAGCATATGAAATCATACTCTACATGTACACCCAAATGTAGCTCTGAATTCTTAAAAATTCTAAAATGTTTGTTTGATATTCGAGCCACATTAGAGTTGAGACTGTTACAGTGTGCTGGAGGTCAGCTGGCAATGGTTCACAGTGCAGTGGACTAAACTGGATGCAGATATGTTGCATTGTTATATTTCAAGACGTCTTACTATGCCACTGTTGAATGTTGATGTGTTTCTTTTGGGGGTATTTGTACCAGTGTTTGTGTGGAGTAATGTGCAATGAAACATGTGAACCATTGTGCTTTAGGCTGGTGACAGAATGAAAACATTTACCAGAGGACTGGTAAAGGAAGGAATCGTCACAAATAAAGTGCATTTCTTAATACATAAAATGCATTTTATTTGCGCAGTGCTGAACCCAAGAAGACAAAGAACTGATCAATAAGGGAAAAGGTCGTTACATACTTGGGCGAGGGCCTGATTTCCTGTCCATTCTTGTACCACTTCAGTTCAACTGTGGGGTCAGCCAGGTCCACCACTAAGCGGATCTTTCCACCTTTATCCACCTGATATGCAGGGTCCAGCTTCTTTGCAAAAGCTTTGAAAAGACAAAACTAAAGTCACAGCAGGATAAAAAAAAACAACAACAAAAAAAAAAACACCACAAAGACCTTATTGTCTGAAAAGAGATAAATATTAATATGCATCGGCTGAGCACTGATTTATCTACCTTCCAGCTTCTTCTCCTCTTTAGGCATCTTTTTCAGCCTCTTCAGCAGACCCCTCAGGTCTGTGATGCCGTACATAAAGGCAATCTTTTCATACTGATCTGGCCGGGCGTTCTTCAGGATCTCCCACACATCCACCTCTGGAGTGTCATCCTGCTGTTTGTGCTCCCTAGCGGTGCCGAATATGAAGGAACGATGTGAGGGCAGGATTTATTGGCTGGTGTTTGCAACGTGTCCTGAGGAATCACTCAATGACCTCATACTGATGTAGTCAGGAGATTTAATTAAATATAGCAGTCACTGTGAAGTTTTCCTCCTGTTTCTGGTTTAAGCATGCTACAGTATTTCTCTGCAGAGCATTCTTCAGGACATGTCACACAAAGGGATGGGCGTGGTGAGCTGTCTAGTTGTGTGCTCACATCGGCTCTGAAGTTACTTGTTAACAGGGTAGCAGCGCAGTTAATACAAAACACAGAGGTGCTCTTTAACTTGTGGAAGGTTAACTGCGTCTGTGTGTTTTTCACGTGTCTAACCATTTTAGAATTATTCAAGAGAGAACCTTGAAACACAAATACAGATCACAGATAACTACAGCTACAACTACAGATAACTATCTGGATCATAATAATAATCCTAATATCAGGGTGGCCTGCCTTAAGAGCTGGGACACAGACCAGTAGTTCCAACACTCCTGGCTTGAGCCTAGCTGGGGGCCTCTGTTGCACGTCTCTTTCTCTTGTTTTAGTAGTTATACTAACTTATATATTTGTTTTCATTTTTTTCATCTATGTATTGTTTTATTTGGCCAGTTTGGGGGGTAGGAGCAATGGTGATGTCTGCTTTCTTTTGAATATAGTTCTCAAACCACTAAAAACTGTACAACATCTGTTTATAGCAATTGTGACACAGAAACCCACAAACCTAGTTGTGAGCAATTTAATGCAGAGACTTTTTTCTTTCTACTGTCTGCATCTGCAGACAAAAGGCTAAACAGGATTGTAGCTCAGCTGGACGGGACTCCATCGTCTTTTATATTATATCATCAAAAAGCCTTTTGTCGATGCACACTTTCTCCTGCAAAGGGATTTGGTTGAATCGTTCCTGGATGAAACAGTGTTATTTGTTTCTGCGTCTCTAGTAATTTTCTGCAGTCATTAAATCATCATTAGATCACTAATTTTAATGACTGAGGGTTGTTTCATGGTGCAAAAAAAGGATATTTACATAGTGTAGTTGTCAGTTAATTACATTAATATTCAGGTACATTATTTTATACCTAAGCTAGCTAAGACTGAAAAGAGCTCCTTGTTGCGAGCCAGCTTGCCCCCAAAAGTTTTAACTGTCTTGAATAAAATGCAAATAAAAAAATAATAAGACTTTCTAACTTGCTTTCATAGTTTATAGCATGCTTTGAAGGATGAAGATGAACAATTAAATAAGGATTAAAGAGGAGGCTTCTTTAAAGAGTAAGGGGAGTTCTTTTTATCAGGGTTAAAACACAAGAACAGTTATAGATCAATCAGGTAGAAGGGTTTTTTTTTCTTTGAGAGATGCTAGCTCATTGAATGCTTAACAGCTTTGTGCGATTTGTCTATATGAAGGATGCATGCATTTAAGGGAAACCTGCAACAAAGATTGTCATATAGCTCTTGACATGGCCCATCCCTTTGTTTGCTGGTCGGTTGGTTTGATCACATCACAGATGCTCCGACAATGTTAGATGATGGCAGAAGGAGTGTTAGAGTTATGGGATTAAGGTTAATAAACATGTCGTCCTGGACATGAGTGTATTCATTAGTTTTAAATAGTGAACATTCAATCAACCTTGTCTTTCATTGACATTTTTCCCAAATGTCTGAAAGCTTGGGGCTGAATTGAGTAAAATACTATCATATTCTCTACATGTGTTTCTCATTCGTTTATTTTCAAGCAATTATGAAGACGCTGAAATAAACATGGTGGTACTTGCCTTATATTTCTAGACTGAAATAAATGACAATGTAGTGATAACACTATTTTACAGCATCATTTCTCCATGGCCCACTTGCACTTCATTAATGATCCAAAATGGCGCTCTTTGCCTCATAAAGATGCGACTTGATGTCACAGCTTGACGAAGACAAGTCACCTCAGTGTCAATGCTGCAAGACCCATTTCCATCATTGCTGAGTGCTGTTGGGGCATTTAGGAATGTTGCCTTCAAATGAAGTGTTACCGTACTACAGGAGGCCAACACTCTTGCTCGTCCAATATCTAGAGCTACGTGTCATGCTGGGGACTCTACAGGATTACAGTACTCACCCGCAGTAAGGTCTAATCATTTTAATACCTATGGTTTTCGTTCTACTAACCTCTGATTTCTGAATGTATAGGGGAGAAGAAGAGACAAGCCCAAAATAAATATATAATTTTGTCAGTGAGCAGTGTCACTGACTAGGTCTTGTACTCACACGCTGCAATGTATTTCAAATATGCATCATGGTGTTTATTTTGAACCACTGGAGTAGTTTTGCTATTGCACAGAGGTTTTCAAGCTGTAAGGCACACCTCCCACTGGAGGAGGTGCACTTTGGCACCAGGTTACTGTGACTAAATTACTGTGTTATAGTTTCCACATATGCTTGGGTACAAGTGACCAAACTTTTGTGTATGCAGTGCTCTGTGAGAACCTCTGTAAACCATTCTCTAATGTCGACTAAACATCTACGTTGGTTTTTGATGACCAAGATAATAGATAACTAAAGTAAGATAACTAAATAATAATAATAATGAAAAAGACATTTTAATGGATTAAAAGCTCTTGTTTTGAAAGGCAATTTGTTCTGTAAATCTGGAAAGTTAACTCCAATAGCATGCTTTACTTTTTCAGAGAGATATAAGAAAGGTCTGATAGTAAATTTTAAAATGTCCAATGTAGGAGAAACACCTCCCATTTATTGATTTACGGTGCTTAACAAACTTATTAGACCACCATCCAGCACAAGGTTTATGTGACGGTATTGGTATTTACCATATGCATTTGTTATGGGTCTGTAATGGTCAATCCACTAATATATGCAAACTCTTAATTTGAAATATTTTTAATACTGATATATGAATATTGTTTGTATCCATTATTTTCCAAATGTACAGTTTTATATATAAGGCAATAAGCAAATAAATATATATTAAAACACTATATTATTTGTCATTAAGATGCCAAAGTACAGTTAAATTTACTTGCATTTCTGAACATAAAATTAATTTTGAACATTAATTTCTGAAGTCCAGCTCAAATTTGGGTAGAAAAACATAAATTCCTAGTTAAAAGTTTGTTATCTGTCTGAAAAAACCCCCCCCATAATTTAAAATTTTAAAAGAAGTTTTTGAAAGAATTTTAAAATATTTGTGGTCTTTGTGGCCTTTTTTAAAGGACTCTATGTAGCTATCTCATCCATTTAAATATGTTTGCATTTTAAGCATTTTACTGCAATTTACTGATAAAGAAACATTTTGCTCACTGGTTAAATCTTACTAACTGTGTTAATAAAATAAAAAGATATGCTTCAGTTCTTTTAGTTAAATTCTTAATTAATTTGTTTGTATGTTGATTAGCATCCATACAATCTACAGACACACTTTGGTGAATAAACTTGCTACTGTTAGTTAATAACTTAGCTAACTAAGCTAATCTTTCCGACCAAATATGATAATTTTTAGGTGCAAAAAGCAAGACTGCAAGGTTCATGATGCTAAACTGACAGTGGCTATGCCCATCTTTTATTATATTTTATACAATATTGAAAATATTTCATTGTTTTAGTATGAAGATGAAAAGTGGGCACAGCTAAATTTGTCTTGGAGAGGGGCCCGCAGACTTTGAAAACCCCTGTTATAGCGTCTTTGATGATCTGAAGAAATGTGCTTTCCACTCATACAGTAACTGTGTACAACTTAAATTTACAAATGATGTGAAAGAAGGAGAGAAAAGAAGTAGATCCAGAAAAGGGGCTTAAAAATACTAAAAAGAACAAAATCCACTCAGGATTAGGATGTGACTCTCACCTATGTTTTAGAAGACCACTAAAGTCAAGCTCTCCTGCATCTTCTTGTCCTTCACTGCTGTTGTTAACAAGGAGAGATTAATAGAGATTTAATCAGAGCTAAAAAAAAAAAGCTAGAAGCACTAAAAACAACGGTAAAAGAGCATCACAAAGCAAAAGCTCTGATCTCAATCGATACATTAGCTCCAAGCTAACTCACGATTGGTGCTTACACAGAGACCTTTTTGTGTCTTTTCCCAGATAAAAGCTTGAAACAAGGTGATTTGTGTAAAACACATCCAGAGCTGTCCCAGGCAACATTGCCATAATGTTGAAGTACAACATTGTGATTCTGCAATGCAACAGGGATGCTTTGAGTTGCTTTCCAGTCACATTGTTTGGAGGAAAAATCAATGTGCAAGAGTTGGCCTTTAATTACACAGTGAGTGAGCTGGTTGATTTGTAATTACCTTGCAGAAAGGTAAATGACATTATTACAACCATCTTGTCACGCTTACATCTCATACAGAGACATTACTTGATGGAGAGGTGTTCAGTGTGCCTAAATGGATGACACTTTTTCTTATCTTCATTTTTTCAGGTGTCTTTATTAGTATATATAGAATATTAGAGATCCTATAATAGAAAAATGCCTTGTTTTGAAAAGAAAACATAGAAATTCTGTCAAATTCCATAAGGGTTCCTGCTGACTCATTCATAAAGGTCTTTTTATTACCTTCTCTTGAAAGCGGATCGAATGTCAATATTCTGTGAGCCCGTTTCAGCTTCTGTAAAACAGTATCAGCACATAGTATGCAATTTTTATGTTTGTGGCGGATTTTTTTTTGTTCTAAAGTATTTTAACAATGTGACAAACCTTTAACTTCCAAGTCAAAGGAACAGCTATCAAACTTGTCCTTGTAGTTGACCTCGCACCTGTAGTTCCCAGCATAGTTATCTTTGGCCTTGATGATGTGCATCTCAAATGTGTGGACCTGATAAAAGTTTGTATAAGAGTAACGTTATCACAAGATTTGCTTACACACCTTCTAAAGAAGGTGAGGGTGCATGGGTACCTTTGTGAGTCGGTCAAAGGTCTCTTTTAGCTGTAGATGTTTTCCTGTCTTGCTGGCCAGATCCATCCATTTCCCTTTAAACCACTTGATAGTTGGTTTGCGCAGAAGATCTTTGGCCTCCACTTTGGCAACAAAGGTGATGTCACCACCTTTGGACAGAAAAATTCGATATGATTAAAGAGAAAGTGTAATTGGGTACCAGTGAAGATTAACATAAAAAAAAGAGCATGCATTCATATATTGTATACAAATACAGATGCAGAGACTGTTTTAACTTAGATATCAGTGTCGCAGTGGAAAGTAGACAGCATATTTTTGCTTCTTTTAGAAAAAAGTCTTCTTTCATCTAACTGTTGAAGTTGATGTGTTGCAGTGATCTCTGTGTGTGAGTACATTTTTTTTCATTAATGGATGCATTTTTAAAGGAAAGCTTAAATGAAGGCAAGCTATTGTTAATTGGTGTATACAGCATTTTTAAACATCTACATTGATTAAAACAAATGTGTACTGGGACTATTGGTGTAACACTAAAATGATAAACTAAAAATCAATTAACATATTTGTCACTCTCTGTCGGGAGCTCTGGTTGCTGGGCGTGTGCGTTTTCCATGAAAATGGCAATTCACTGCTGCAATCTGCTAGCAGTCACCAAAGCAATCACAAGGACATTTTTGGTGCACCATCCTCTTTGCAGCCAGTTTCACCCAGCAACCACTCGCCATACAGTTGGAGCATATAAATTTTTCATGTGAGACCGGAAGTTGCAACCAGTTTCAGGCCTGAGCAACTGAGGGATAAGAACATTTCCAGCTTAGTGGTGTCTCTACTTATGCTTATCCAGCACAAGCATTTAACATTATAAGTCAAAGTTAGCATCACCAGCAGTGATCTGAAATAAGGCTGAAATAAAGAAAGATTTCTTGGCTCTTCTAAATCCTATTCCTACTGCAATCTGTCAGGTGGATACAATTTTCCTTTTTTGCAGGTTTCCCTTTGAAGTCCCTCCTCAGATCTTCTTTCTTCTTCATTCTATTACTCACCCACAGTGACAGCACCACTCTGGGGTCTCTCGATCAGCAGGGTGGAGAGCGGTGGGTTGTCAACGGGCTTTTCCAGTTCGTCTGGTGCCTGACCCTCTCCCAGAGACCACACTGGTCAGTGAGGAAAAAAAAAATCACCTACGTGAAACACAGCTCTCCTCCGCCACAGGCTACAAATAGTACAGTAAGGAGTCTTAGCACCCACCTTTTACTTCTCATCTGAAATTTTTACTTTTACCAGTCCAGAGGTACAAAGACAGACAGAAAGACTAACAGACACACATCACTTCCAGCACTCACACCTCATACAGCAGCAGGATCTCAGCTTGCAACATGGAAAGCATGAAAGATATGCAAATAGAACAAGCAGCACCTAACTTTTTATTATCATCATTATTATTATTAAAGAAAAACTGGGTTTAGAAATTCTTAATTGTCTGGATACTGCAGTCTTCTTTGGATCCTGGAGGTATGAATGAAGATAATGCTGTTGTCATATGATTGTGATTCACCTCTGTTGGGCACTGTGTTAATACTTTACAAAACTTCACCATGGACAAAATCTTGTTAGCCTTTCTCTGATCATTTTAAATCTTTTAAATGAAAAAGAAAAAGATTTTTTTCTCTGAAGCCCACTTCATGTCCTTTATGGTTATGGAAGACACAAAGAGTTGGGGAGACTTCAATAAAACAATCTTTTTCACGTTTCGCGCAATATTCTTGAAACAAATGAAACCGAACAAAGTTTCTCTTGAAGTGTAAGGGCTACCGCTTTATTACCTGAGTCCTTTCTCCCCATGGCTGGCACAGGGACGCTATCATCTAAACAAAGACAGAGAGAAATTTACAGCATATTGTAAGAAATAGTACTGTAAAGTCCACTGAAGCAAGCACACACTCAGAAAACGATGACAAGCAGTTAAAGGTATGCAAGCAGTGAGGAATTCTGAAAGGTCAGAGTTTAAAGAATATGTGTGGAGTGCTTCTTTTTGTTTTTTTGTTTCAAACTATATTGTGAACGCTGTTTGAAAGTTACGTTAGCAAGGGAGTTTTGAATATCTTGACTTTCTTCTGCTAAAAGGCTAACTTCTAAACACACAAAATACCTAGAGATAAACATGTCTCCAACATGTTTTCCACACTGAATCATTCTGATTTAAAATAAGCTACTTGGTCAAAGATCTAAAATGGTGGGATCTTACTAGGCAGCTCAACTGAGAGTTTCTTGGTTGAACTGGCATCCTCTGTGGAAAAAAAACAGAGTTATAATCGAAATTAATCACTATAAATATAACTACTGCCTGTGGTTTGATGATTATTGTGGCTACAACAGTGTGGGTTGGACATTCAAAGAAGTTAACCAAAATGTACCAAACCAACTGACCAACGCTAATACTGACACAGAAAACAAAAGCTTCAAAAAAGAATACATGGATGTAATGTTTCAAATTACATAACATGATGTAATTTGCATTAGTGTCCTTCTTCTTCCAGCAAAAACAAACTCCAAACATACACTATATTGCCAAAAGCATTTCCTCACCTATCCAAGTCATTGAATTCAGGTGTTCCAATCACTTTTATGGCCACATGGCTTTAAAATCAAGCACCTAGGCATGCAGACTACTTCTACAAACATGTAAGCTCTCAGGAGCTCAGTGAATTCCAGCATGGTACCATGATAGGATGCCACCTGTCCAACAAGCCCAGTTGTGAAATTTCCTCACTACTAAATATATCACAGTCAACTGTTAGTGGTAGGTCGCCAACTCTCTGCAGAGCCAGTTGCTACAGATCTCCTAACTTAATGTGGCCTTCAGATTAGGTCATGATGAGTGCCTAGAGAGCTTAATGAGATGGGTTTCCATGGCGAGCAGCTGCATGAAAGCCGTTCATCAAAAAGTGCAGCGTAAAGCGTCAGATGCAGTGGTGTAAGCGCACAAATGCACTTCAGAAATTTCCATAAACACACTCCTAAACCAAATGTATATATAATATATATTAAACCCTATGGATTAAGAATTGGATCTCACTCAAGTTCATATGCTTGTGAAGGAAAAAGAACAAATACTTTTCGCAATAAAGTGAAGCAGGAGCACTGGAAGAGGTGTCGAGGAAAATAAAAGGGAAAAGCAGCAATTTTAAAATTTTGCTCATTAGGCGTAGAACTTTTTGATTGCACCTTTTATAACTAATATGTTGTTAACAGAGATGACTTACTGCCCGGGGAAATTTATCTCATTCATTTGACATAGAAATACTAAATATGCTTTTTTAGTATTGCAGAAATCGCAGGTTGAGTGTTTGCACAGCTCCTTTTAACCCAAATCATATATTCACATAAATAAAACTGATATCAGGATCATAACTAACTGAAAGCATAATAAAGAAAAATGAAGAAACAACACCCCCCCCCCCCAGTAGCCTATACACATCTGTATATGTGATATAATTATGACAGCTGAATTAACACTTGAAGGCATAAGTGGCATGCACATTTGTATTACAATACGTGTACAAAATAATCATACAGTGATTTATTTGGTGTATATTTTGCATGATAAATGCATATAAAATATCATTACCACATCCATCTTTAGTTATCTTAGAGAAATAAAGGTTGAAGTGCAGGTAGAAATTATGCAGTGCAAGTTTGCAAGTAGAAATCACACATTTTCTACATGTATGTCAACAAGCATAGACATACATCTGAAGTTTACAGATGTGACACATCAGTATTAAATATTTACATCATTTAGATTGTAAAGGGTACTTTTGTCAATGCCTAAACCAGACTTAAAAACATGTATACTTATAAAGCTGTAAAGCACATTAGACACCAGTTTTGGTCAAACACCCATTATAGGCAAGAACATCCTGGTAATTTAGGATATTTAATGATTTCTTTGAACATTTTTTTCAGGGGTGGGATGATTATACAGCATACATCTTTGTTGAATTAAAAAGAGAAGAACAGGGTGCACAAGTTTGAATTCATTTGTGAATTTCTATAGTACACATGGGGTCAATTGCAGAGCCACAACTCAAGTTGGGATCATAAACAACTGCAGATTCCAAGATCACCATTTCAAGCTATTGTACATAAGTACAAGTAGCTGATTGAGCTACTTGGCCACAATAACAAGGGGTATGTTTGACAGAGTAAATGAGAAGCTTTCAAACCTAAGCATACTGTGCAACCTTTCAAGCATGGTGGTGGTAGCATCATGCTTTGGTGCTGCCAGTCGTACTCATATATTGCAAAATGTCAGTGGAATAATGAAGAAAGACTACCTTCAAATTCTTCAACTTCACTTCACTTGATCACAATTGGCTATTGAAATGGGGCAATAATCTCAAACACACATAAAAACTGGTTTTGAAATGGATAAAGTTAGCTAGCTATAAGCTTCTGGAAAGGCCTTCCCAAAGCCCCAACCTCAACCCTATTAAAGGTTTGTGAACTATGCTTAAAAACAATCAATTAGCAATTCTGCCAAGAAAAGTAGTCAAATATCCAAATTGAATTAAGCCAGAAGGGGACATATGTATATATTTTAGCTTTTTTTGTTTTGTTTTTTTTAACCCTGTGTGGATACAATCAAATCAAAATTAAATTCAACCTCTTGTAACTAATTATTGTTTTTTTTTTAAAGTCATTAAAGATTCCACCCTAGAAAAAAAATCAAAACATTAAAATTCCAAAATTACCAAGATATTCATGCCCATGATGAGTGTATGTAAACTCCTGACCACCACTGTAGGAAGATTTTATTATTTCACTTTGTAGTTCTTAAATTCCTTCCAGTACAGGAGCAATAATTAAACTCCACAATTTTCTACCTAACACTGCTATTCCTTCAACCATCTTGCTAAAGTGCTTGAAATATTTTGGGAGCACTTATTATGATTAATTCGATTGCTTTATGGCAACCATAAGGAACTTGAAAAGATCTGTTATTGGTACCAACCTGGTTGAGGTGTTGGGGATGGGGTAGTGGCTGCAGGTTTAGCATCATCTGGAATAAAGGTTGTCATTGACAAATAGACCCACTTATCAAAAGACTCAAGGTCAATCACTGGCAGGTCAACTTTGACATAAAAGCACCAGGCCAAGAAGGCCAATGACCACATGCGAGACAACTGTGTCATGCAATTCTCGGACAGAATGAATGAAAAAGTTGTTTGATGAATTGGTTTGTGCACAACAAAACCCCCTAACTGCTGTACTGTAGAGTGAAACAGTGTGAGGTCATAGCTGTGTGTGTATTGCCGTATGATTCTTAGTCTGGCGTAACAAAAGCACAAGCAGACTAGCGTCAAAGTGTGTGTACACACACACACACACAAACAGGTATATCAGATAAAATTCAGCCTCAAAGCAGCACATAGTGGTAAAATAAAGCTCATGGCTAAGCCAAGTAGCTCCATCTTTCCTCTACATAAAGAAAAATAATCCAAGGAAAGCGACTTGTTTGTCAGTGCTTTAATGTTCGCATGTTTTTGCCTTGTTGTTTCTGGATTATAAAGAACTAAGTTTGATGACTCACCTTGCAAATAAACTGCATCACTTTCATTTTGCCATTTCTCAACCTAATCAGTACTTTATCTTTTTATATAACTCTTTGGATCTGAAAACTCATAAATTTTGCTGTTGTTTTTTCTTAGAAGTTTGCATGCAATCAAAGTTAGGGTTGCACTGTTTAGGAAACAAGTGAGAAGTCAGTGCATGATGCCAATCAGTGAAGTCCAATGTTGACTTAGCAAAGTAATCTATTATCTTTTTGTTGATAGTAAAAATATTTTTAAAGTTATGTCAAAAGAAAAAAAAAACTTGCCTTAAAGGTTGCTTTTGCCATGCTGCAGTGCAGTTGTAATGTGCAACGGAAAAGACTATTTCAATGCTCAGTGCGTTTGCTTTGATCAGCTAGAGGGGTGAAACATGCACTTTCACTGAGAGACATGGGATCGTTTCATATTAAAGAAGCATACTTACCAGGTGGTGGGGGAGAGCAAGTGCCCTCTTCCTTTAAAGTAGAGTTAGCAGACTCTGCTTGCTCTTTTACCCCAACCCCACCAGGCTGTGGTTGGATTGAGCCATTCACGGCAGGACACGGCTCCTGAGCCACCACAGCCTGTACTGGCTCAGGCTCTGTGGATTCTGGTTTCTTCCCATCAGTCTCTACTGGTTCTTTCCCCTCTGCTACTGCCTCTGTACAGCAGACAAAGCGCCAGGCTGGAGCAGCAAGCATTGAGCACAAACACACGAAGCCTCACAAGACAATGCTTGCTCAAATGAGGTTAGTATAAATAGCCAATGACCAGATAGACTGAAATTGACGATATTTGAGGCAGGAAGATGAGTTTAAAGCTTAAGTAATATGTATGATATGTATCTTATACACCTACTGGGATTGTGTATTAGCTGGTCCTTAATAAAGCAAACTACACTATAACAATACTGTATCTAAGTCTGCGACAATATGTTAATATTCTTAATATAAGACCTCAGCAAACACTTTCACTTTTAAATATTGGTTAGTATAGCAAGATGTTTATTTTGTAAACTGTGGCTCAATTTAGGGTGAAATAGATGACAAAGCAGGGTATGCTTTAGGGTTAGCAGGCCCTTCTCAATCATCCCTCACTTACTTGTTCAGTGTTTAGTTTTTCCTGGTGAGTAGATTTTGTTTTATGCCACTTTTTCCTCAATGAATACAGTACACTCTATGGCCTGGTATTGTTAGCTCTGTTAGCTTAGTTTTATTGTGTAGTCTGGGTAAAATCCAAAACTGCATTAGGTGGTGCTTCATTTTTATAGTATTTGAAGATGAGAAGAGAACCAAATGACAGCAAAGATCACCAAAGCAGTTGCATTTTTCTTGAGGATCACTGAAATACTTGCATCTAATATCCATCCATCTACTAGTGTTCGGGTCATATTATTACAAAGGACAAGTGTCAGCCTCATAGTAGTGCTTTAACAGAAATCCCAGGATCACCAGAATCAATAGGATTGTCCTTTTAGCAGAATGAATGTGGCAAGTAATTCAATGCATCACTGAAATATTTCATCTGGAGCTAAAGAAGTGACCTGACAGACTGAAAGACAACCACCAGGAATAGAGCAGTGCTTTAAAGTCCAAAAATTCATCTCCATTAAAGGAATCTAGTGGTATTCTGGCGTTTTATCAAAAATGTCAGTGAAGAAGCTATCTGGTCATTGCATATCTATACTGTAAAGTGATCAAGGAGGCAGGGGTTTACTAACTCAGTAAATCAGGACGGTTGGCCGTTGACTGGAGCCAACAGAGTCAGTAAAGCCCGGGATCTGTAATCCCTCATAGACCTCCTGTTTGATAACATATACAGTTGAGTACAAAAACAGCCACAGCATGACTTAGTAACAGCTCCATGAATCAAGGCACGTGCATCTAGAGCAGTGCAGGCATGTGGATGTGTGCACAGTCAGTGGGGTGGTTTGCTGCAGCTAAACTAATTTCTTGTGCGAACATTGTGTGCTGAGTGATCATACCTCCACAAGAACAGTGCAGTTTCAGGCCTCGCACAGTGAATTAAAAAAAATAAAATCGTGATGGCACACACCAAACGAACACGTGATGTGAGTGTGACCAGCAAAAAGTGCGAAACATTCTGGGGCAAGTGAAGAGGGAGGCATCAGGGTTATACCCACCTGGGGGTGGAGATACCTCCAGGGAAATCTCAGGTGGGGGTGGGGCACCGCTACTTTCTGGGGCAACACTTTCTGAGCATGTGACAAATATAGTTGTGGATGGAACAGCTGCTTTTGATAAGCAATAAAGCTTCAGCATCTGCAGTGCCTCTCTCACTTTCACACACACACGCACCTAAACAAACAGACACACACTCACATGGACAGAGACACACAGCTATATCCACCCACCTGCCTGCAAGTATGCATACTTTATCACAAAACACCATAGTTTTCCAGAACATCCTCCTAGACTCATCAGTAAGCTCTCTGACTGAAAATGTGCTGTTAATATGTCAACACTTGAGGCTGTGCAAAGGTCGTTCATGTTGTAATGCACATTAATACGCATTAATAAACACACCGGTTGGAAGTGTCGTGCTTCGTCAGGCAATGTCGTGCATTCATTATATTCCTCAGTAACTGTTAGATCCTCTCATTTCAGAGAATGCGTGCTCGAAGGGATTACACAGTAAAATGATAGGAATGCACGTTACTGTTACAGCTATAAAACTACCGGTACTCTAGCTTTGCCCTGTGTAGTTTCCACATCTGAACACTAGGATGAGTGTTGGGCTCTGAGACACTATTTTGTATTGTGCTACAGTAATGGGATTAAATTGACTTAATGATTTTCATCATTAACAAGTACTATATAAAAGTATTAATTTGTCTGTTTTTCTTTCTTGCTGTCTTGCCTCTTAGTCAGAGCTCTCATACCAGAGCGTGAAATACTGCCACATTATCAGAAGCCACTGGTGTCTGGGCTTTGGATGGCAATTTGAATTTGGACAGCAGCTGAATGAAGGTTCACAGTGGCAGAAAGCACAAGTTCGCCTTATTTGATGTGACACAAACACTGGTTGCTAGAGAAATGTGTGTATTCCCTGACTGGTTGGTAAGTGGTTTCTGTAGGTTGCTGGCTGTCTCTGGGTAAAATCAGTTGCAAAAACTGAGAGAATTGTGACACCAACTGAAAATGGAGAAGGTTCATAGTAAACTTTGTGGCTCAGCACCGCAGCCAACATGTTTCAAAAGGCGCAACTTTTACTCTGAAAGGGAACCTTCTTCATTTCCAGTTACCATCACACATACAGCTCAGAGTGTTTGTAGACAAGCCCGTCCTTTCAATTCAAATTACGACCACAATAATATGTTAGCAACCATGGAAAGTGTTACCATGGCAGCAAGCGATAGCAAAATCATACAAATGGAAAACTATGACATGTATGACTCAAATTTAAGTGTTTCACTTCAAATTCAAGTCGGCTTCTTTAAATACCAAATACCATTTTTGATGTCCTTTCAGAAGGCACAAGATAAGACAGATAAAAAGTGGTGTTTAGGGACACTAAATAATGCTGGGAAATTTGTGTTGTGAGACAGGATTGTATGACTCAGTCTTTTTATGGATTTTTTTAATTAGACCCATCTGTTTTATAGCTACATGATGACAGTGATCATAACCCTTACTTTTTTTTTTTTTGGGGGGGGGGCAGAATTTTGTTGAAAGAATATCCCCCAGATGTCCAAGACTGTTTAGAAAAAACAATATAATTTTATAGCACAGACTACTTTGTCCTCACAGGAGTAAGGTCTGACTATTCTGGGGATGCCTAGAGGGGTCAGGCCACGTGGATTCTGTTGTAGTGGGAGGACCTGGATCTTCTGTTTTTTTATTGATTCTTTTGTGTTGCCTCTATAGAGGACTTCAAGGACAGCCTGACAGAAAGTTCGTAGTGAAGAAGCTCAATGTGTATTCTTATTAGTAGTATAAGTGGCTGCAAATAAAAGAGTACAGGATGACCAATGTCACACATGTGACCCGTTTTGCCAATAATCATTATTGAAACAACACCTTGTGCATTTTACTTCTGTGAAAGCGGGCAGTATTTGACATCCTGGAAATCAGAACACGCCAAATGACTAAAAGAGCAGACTCCTTGTATTTTCATCTTATTTACATAACTTTCCCTATTTCATGTGAAGTGCTGCTATACGTATTCAATAATGCTGACGTTAGCCTGGTTGTGATGTAGTCTTTTTATTTCTACATGTGTTAAATACAGAAAATTTCCGGGAATAATATTTTACTTGGACCCTAAAAAGCTGAGCTCTCCCGCCATCCGACTGAGCTGGAGCATTAAGATGCTGAAGCTCCAAGGTCGCCGGCAAAAAGCCAATAACACGCCAGCAGCTTGCTCACATGGGATGGCAGAGGTGTCAGCTGAATCAACAGTGAGGGATCAGCTGGCTGACGAGAGGAATGTCAGAGATGCTGACAGCTTGGTCATTGCTACAGATCTCTCTGAAGCACAGCAGCATATCCATACTGCCGACTATTGGCTCCACATTTACACTCCTATGCGGCAGTGTTTGCACATTCACGCCAGGTTCAGGACTGTGATCATTATATTACATGTGTAGACCTGTTCTGCTTTGTGCCTGTACAACAAGTGAAAACAAGGGTTGCTGTTTGATGTTAGCAGTGGTATTTTCTACTGAAATTGCATACTTGTGCAAATTTTGAGCGACTTTTTATAAAAAATTGTATATTGTGCAACTCTACGCTGCTGGACTGTGAGGTGATAGGATGATAAGATGTGCACTCACCCTCTGGCTGACCATTTGGTGTCTCATCTGCAGGAAGAAAAAGAAAATACAACCATGAAACATGACAACGGAATTACTCGCATTATGACTTTTCTTTTTA
Organism: Pelmatolapia mariae; assembly: GCF_036321145.2. Classification (NCBI taxonomy): domain Eukaryota; kingdom Metazoa; phylum Chordata; class Actinopteri; order Cichliformes; family Cichlidae; genus Pelmatolapia; species Pelmatolapia mariae. The sequence goes on from NC_086242.1 coordinate 14,525,898, forward strand.
GTTTGAGCACACTGATTTTACATATTACATACTTACATATTTCAGATCATTCAAGCAAATTTTAATATTATGCAAAAAGATATCATGATTAAATACAAAATGTATGTTTTTAAATTATGATTTCATTTATTAAGTGAAAAAAGACCTTTCATAACCACACAGGTTCCCCTCTCATTAAATCACGAATTAACTTTGAGCAACCGCATTTTTTGGAAAGCTTAGTTCAATTTTTAGCTACACCCAAACATGATAGCTAATAAGTCAAGAAATTACTGAAATAAAAACCTGTCTGACAAAGTGAAGTAGGTTTTAAAAAAAGCAACACATCATGCTGGGATCTAAAGAACCTCAAGAACATATGCAACAGAAGTCATTGACATCTATGAGTCTGGAAAGGGATACAAAGCCATTTCTAAGGCTTTAGGACTATAGTGAACCACAGTGACAGCTGTTACCCACAAACTGAAAACAGCAGGGAACCTTCCCAGAAGTGGCCAGCTGACCAAAATTACTCTAAGAGTGCATCAATAGCTCAATCAGGAGGTCACAAAAGACCCCAGAACAACATCCAAAGAACCGCCGACCTCACTTGCCTCAGCTAAGGTCAGAGTTCATGATCCAGCAGTAAGACAAAGACTGGGCAAAAATTGCATAGCAGAGTTTCAAGGAGATAACCACTGGTGAACAAAAAAAATCATAAAAACTCATCTCATATTTGCCAAAAAACATCTCAATGATCCCAAAGACTTTGGGAAAAGTGCGGTAATACCTTTAATAAAACTAACGTCAAACACACCTGCCACTTCTCAATGACTCAAACAAAAAGAAGGTTTTGAAGTGGACTAGTCAAAGTCCTGCATTAAATCATATTGTGATCCTTTGATATAACTTTAAATAGGCTGTTCATGGTGGAAAACCCTCAGGTGTGGCTGAATTAAAACAAATCTGGAAGAAGAGTGGGCCAGAATTCTTCCAGTGATGTGAAAGACTCACTTCCAGTGATCACGAATACAAATGCCCGTTTGGTTTGAATATCCTTTAAAAGAAAATTTAAAAATTGAATTTTGTAATCATTATGTAATAATACATAATATTGTAATTTGTTTGATTATCTGAAATGTAAGTGTGAGAAAAAAACAGTGTCCAAAAATCTTAGAAATCACAAAAGGGACAAATACTTTTTCACAGCACTGTAGCCATTTTGCACCTCCACAAAACTGTTTCCACAAATAGAAGCTATAAAAATTAAACTGTGAGGAAAAAAAGATATAATGTAGACATTTGGACAAAGACTTGGTAATCCTCTCTCTTCCAGTGACACACACCAGTTGTCTCAACTGCCTTCTGCTCACATCGATCATCACTATTTATGAAAACAGAAACAGAGCAGTAGCATGGCGACATCTTACTCTGTAGGCTAACCCCTGCTGCCCTCTTCTGCAGGTACTTTCAGGGTCACAGGCCATCATTTATATCATTTATCATTTTTGTCAGGTGATCTTATCACCGGGAACTGAGGGCTGCTGTCTGCAAATAGCCAGCAAGGGCAACCTCCAAAGCTTAAACACAAAACCAGTGCAAAGTAAGTAAGTGTAGAAGTAACAAAAACTGTGGTTCCTCTAGGATCCACAAGAGGCAGGATCCATATGGGAGGCAGTCCCCATACACTCCTATGTCACAATGTTCAACTTTACAGCATTAAAATGCATTTTTAAAGACTGGTACTAAAATATTTTTGGCTTTTGTGGATAAAGTCCTCCTTTAAAACAGCTCTGAGAGGGGTGAATTTAATTTTATAACTCAACCACATTGATAATTGAGTAATGGGTGTGGTCATAGTCTGGAAGGCCTCATCCACTACTTCCAGCATTTAAATGGACCTAATCAGTGCTTGTGTGATGTTGGTGCCTTTGGGAGCATTTACCTGGATTATCTGATTGAGACTGTGGTAGGCTGTGAACAACAGACCATCTAAGAAGTTTGAGCTTGAGTTTTGGTGAATATTTTATTATTAGCTAATATCACTCCAAGCGTTGCACCCACACAGTTTATAGGTAGCTAATAAATTAGCACTCTGCGCTTTCATCCAAGAACATGGCTACTGCCAAAATGCTAACCTTTAAACTTAAAAATGCTCCAAAAAAGTCCAAACATATGAGTGATGCCATCCTGGTTATACAGTCTATGCTAGCCAGTAGCATCTGAATGAAGGCAATGAATGCTAAAAACAGACAGAAATTAGCAAAACAAAGCACATTTAAGTGCAGCATATTGTCATATCTGTAGCTCGAAATGTCATGTCATCAGTTATGCTGTAGAGTTAAGAATATCGTCGGCGCTTGGATGAAGTTGTCAGTTAGGGTACATAATGCCCAACATTTCAGAGTCTTGTAAAGGAACTGGTTCACTACTGTTATGTATCCATAAATTTGTGTATGCTTTTTAACATTATAGGTTTACAGAATTTACATTTTTACAGCAAAGTACATTGAAATTTACTCCTGCAGAAATCTTGGGCAGATACTTAATGCCCCAAATAATTGAAAACAACAGTTAAATACATTTTAAGTAACATTTTACAATATCTAGACACATAAAGGTAAACCATGTAAGAATTCTAAATTTAAATATCAAAAACTATAAAAAAAAAAAAAAAAAAAAAAAAAGTTTATTAGAGGGGTTTTTGGTACTAAAACACCTTGGATTCAAGAAAAATGTGAGATGTGGAGAGTGTTTAAACCTATTTTTACAGTCATAGAAATGTATATTTAAAAAAGTGAATTTAGTACTTCATATTCATGACATTAAATGTCAGTGGGTGAACATATGGGAATCCCAAGGGTGGAATATTGTTGAAATGTCTGTATCCCTGTAGATAAAACTTTCCTTCCTCCGTGTATTGTCCCATCTTGTCACTGCCACCTGTTTGAAGCTCATCAGTGAAAACTGTAACCCTAATTCCTTGTGCAGTATGTCTACTGACATATATACATTTTCTTCCATTGCCACTTTGCTTCTGATATCCCTCCATTTGTAATGATTCCCTCTTAGCATTCCTTGTCAAAATTAGCCACAGTCCAGTCTCACTCCAAAACAATGTGTTGCTGGCCCGCGTGCCAGAATCCTGCAGGGTCACATCATGTACCCAAGAGCGAGCCTTGCTCTCTGTCTCATCACCGTAGAGATAATGAGAGTGGAGAAAGGTTTTGTTTTACCTCTGAGGACTCTCAGCGCAGCTGACGGAGCTGCAGGTATTTTCAGCTGTCGCCGCTGCTGGCGTGCAGACAGAAGGGCTCATATGTGTATGTAAGCTAAACGGCCAGAGGCTTCATTTTTCCTAATATAGACCCCTATTGCTCTGATAAGACATTAAAGCTAAAGCTAATACAACCAGACCCTTTCTGGTGATTTAGTTTTTCCATTTACTTTGACTTGTTTCTAGTGTGCTTTGATAACAACTACACTGAAGGACCCTTTAGGAATCAGCACTTGAGTGGCAGTTAGTTGCTAACAGGTTTCCCCTGTGTATTTCATCATGGGCTTGATTTGCTAGGTGGTATTCAGTAACACAAAGTATTTGAGGATGAAGCCCAGGGGACTGTTGGACCTTAGTGACAATAAATATCACGAGGTAAAGACATGGCCTTTACTACCTCTGAAAGTTTGTCACAGTTCATGAGGATCGCTGGGCACAGATTTGGAGATTTAATAGGGAGCTGCCTGACCTCTGAGTGATCCATCCTGAGCACAGGGTGACAGGGAGGTGTCTGTTTTGGCGTGGAGGAGGGGCAGTGAAAGGAGATGGCAGTGAACAAGGGATGGGGATTAAAAGTGTGCTCATTCTGAACTATTCCAGGGACAAGAATCCTGCTCCCTAGAGATCCAGGGACAACTCAACCACTCCGTCATCTCTGGTTGGGACTTTTTAAAGGCTTGAGAGCCGGGTGTCTAAAACAACAGCCCCTACCCTCCTCCTCTTCAGCTGTTCAGACTCATTTAAAGAACAATACTTTTCCGCCCTTATTTATCTGCTGCTTGGGGCTGTGTAGCTATTTATGGGTAGTGTTTGTAGCAGACAGGAATCTGCTGCCTTTAATTCACCACAGCCTTGATTCCCGAGGGATCATGGATGGCCATGGCATCAGATGAACTCTGTAAGGACAGGTATTGATTGTCACATCACTTCGCACATCACTCTCTCTTAACCGCAAACGACGCAAATAGAAAGGGAGCTAAATTTGTACTGTATGGTACTGTTAGGGTTTTGTAGCTTGCAGATTGTCAAGTTAATCCTTTAATCCAGTATTTATAATGCTTTACGATCTAAAAGGCAAAGCTTGCTTGATGTACGACAACCCTCAGTCCTTTCAAACACCTAAAACAAATTTTAATGGAAGGTAAATCAAATACAGAGATGTATTTGTGTACAAAGAGATGTGCAAACAATGCACAGCAGTCCAAGAGCTGGTATGGACACACAAATCCTCTTCTAGAGAATCATAGATTTTGAAAGTTCTATTATCTGTAATTAGGAAGCCATCCAAAAGCTGAACAAAATGTTTGATTTCCTCTACATGGGCATGTCTGGGTCAACAACAGATGCTGCCCAGGGAGCTGAGCTAATCGGTAGAGTGGGAGTAATACCATAAGGTAATGACAGACACAAGTGGATTAAAAGGGAATGTTGATGGACATGATGGTACACATGAGTGACACTCCAGTGTGAAAGAAAGATCCAACATGAGGGCGCGACAGGGGATGGTGAAGCTGCAGTTGAACAACAACTCAATTAGAAGATGTTATTTATCCTTACATGGTTCAACCCTCACACTTTCCATCCAGCTTGCATCATCCCTCAGGGGTAGTTTTTTTCCTGAGCACTCATCAGCATTCCTCTCCTGTGCTTCACCATCTTGTCTTTCTCCAGTCAAATCAATCTAAACCAATCCAGTATGCCAAGCTTTGCAATAATACTATCTGTTTGTACGCCTCAAATCTTCTCTTGTACCAAGGATGGTAGAAACACGCACGCATCAGTAATACAATACCACTTTCAAAGTCACTTTGAGGATTCCTATGAACAAGCTGGCAGGCAAGCCATAGAGTGATGGAGCTCCTCACAGCCAGTAACAACAAACTGTGCTGCCCTCAATCAAACAAACAAAAAAAAAAGCAGAACCACATTGTAAACCTTAAACTGTTGCAAATTCTCAGCATTTGTACCTTTTAAAACAATTAAAACATAAACTGTAACAGGTGGTTGGACCCCAGCTGCATGCTGGCAACATACTGTTAAAACTCCTACCTTTCTTTGTGGGCTCTGGCATCTTGAGCTGCGTCCCAAAGAAGCTACCAAGGAGTCAAAAGATGCAGGTAGGATTCTTGTGTGAGGCGTGGGAGCCTCCTCAGTCCAGGAGGGACAGATAGGTGCTGATGGTGAGTAGGACAATAGCGAATAAAACCCCTCAGAGACCCCTTGCAGCAGAGTGATGGGAGATGAAGAGGGCACAGGGATACAGTTTGGAAAAGTCAGTGGGGAGAAGAGGGGGACCGATAACAGATCAAGGAGGGACAGGCTTTTAGGCCTTATATAGAGATGTGGCATGCTCCTCCTCTCTGTAGTTGACAATGCAGCTCCATCCTACACCTACTGTAACATTATTGTCCCCTACCCAGTGTGATGTCATGAATTACAAGTGCATCAGGATGTTAAATTCACAACACTTTTAACTTGACTGATTCTCAAAGTTTGCATCAGTGTTTACAGCATATTTGGGGTGATGTTTTAGAGTAGTAATATTATAATAAATCATTGTTTGTGCATTTAAACACACAGATGGATTGTTTAAGTTTTGTTTGTTTTTTTAGTAAGCTGTGCTTACAAAGGCTTAAACTTTGTATTTAGTGGAGACTATTTTCAGTGTCAGATATTGTTTACTAGCTCATATTTAAAGCTGCAGCATGATGTATGTGGGATCGACCTTAAAATAGGCCGCACACATACATTGTGATCAAATAAATATGTCGCTGTGGTGCTGTACAGTACATTCAGCTACATCTGGAATTATGGAAATTCCAGATTTTGGACTAATTTTCCAAAATATCAACATTATATTGACTAATTAGTCTTTGAAATTATTTGCTGTAGCCTTTATCTTACTTTGTAATATCATTACTACTAAGATTGCTTCCGCGGTAGATCACTGGCAAAACAGGAGGTGGGATATAAAAGGAAAAGGTGTCGTCATTGTTAACAGGCCCGAGGCTGATGTAATACTCTCCGACAATCCTGGGTTATGCTCACATGATATACGACATATTCAGAGAATGTATGGATTCGTTATTCAAAAAAAAGAAAAAACTTAGAGTTGACAAGCAGGGGCTCAATGCCAGGTGCCAGATATCAGCTTAATCCAAGGGGAATGCTATCCAAGAACAGCAGGCTTTCCGACCTGGCAAATAAATAGTGGGGAGATGCCTGGGCACTGGTTATACGGCCTATACTTAGAAAGCTGTCATAAACCTTGACATTTGACATGTGTATCTGACATGAAAAGAGGGTTTCATTGAGATTTATGTAACTGAAAGGGTTGCTTTGGTCCTAATTAATCTTTTTAGCACGTCAAACTCAAGTGATAAATCAAATGTAGTCTTTAATAAGGTCGTGAAGACTAAACAACAAGGCTGAAAGCTGATGGATTTACGAGCGCCAACACACTGAAGCGTCTTCACATGTACAGTGTCACTCTCCTGCTACTGACAAATATCACGAGCATGTTGGGGATCTCTCTCATATGGAAATGGATGGCCCAACTGCACAGTCAAGGCAAGGCTGAGCTCTATTTTGGGGCTGTGGAGCAGGAATGCAGCTTAAAGCATTATGAAGAAAATGTGGCATTACTGCCCAGGCAGTCACAGCTTATAGCAAAGCTCTTTTTAAATGAGCAGCAACAAAATTAGACCCGTTCTGCAAACCAAAGCAAATTATCATCCTGTGATTAGGAAGCATTCGATTTATCATACACTCCTGCCTTAAATGCCTGTTTTCATAGTTCACTCTGTGGCCTTTCTTGGTAACAGACAACCATAGCTCAGTTAGCCCATTTATAACTGCAAGTGGGCTCCAGCAGTAAATACTGGGCTTAGGGAAGTATCATGTGGGCTACAAAGAGAACAAAACCATTTGGAGTTGCCTGTGAGGGACGAGACTTCACATCACAGAGGAGGCTAAGCCATGAGGTCACGTCACACAAATGAAGTTTAATGGAAGCTGGAGGCACTGAAAAGGACTACACTGACACCCTCTGGCTTCTAGCAGCCATCAAATCCATCACATGAGGAAAAAGTGCAAATTCACATTTCTGTAGATTGAGAAAGACAAAGGCAACTTTGTTTCCAAGAGAATGTGTGACTAAAAACTACAGTTTTTCCTGTAAAATACTCACAATCAAAAGTGTATTTTGGATAGATGTATTTTTAGGACATATGCAGACATGCTTGCAGAAGAAATTATATTTAGTAAGGAATAATTACAAACTATCGGCCCGTGTAAAGACCTTACCCATGTGGATATGAAATTTCAGGACTTCAGTGGTCAACGAACGGGACTTAATTCACATTTCTCTCCCTCTGTTGTTATTTTGTATTCTAGATTGTATATAGATATTGAGGACTGGGGATTCAGCTGAAACCTAAGCAGAGTTAATTAACTGCATCTGTGTGCATATGCTCCGGGCTTGAAACTGTGATACTCAATTACATCGTTAGATTACAGACAGTTAGATTACAGACAGTTAGGATAACAGCGCGTTTTCCATGCTAAATCAATGCTGTAGCTGGGCATCAAGTATAATGTCGAGTTATGAAATATATAGCTGTCTTGCAATGTGGGCCATTAACATGCTGAATAAATAACATAAAAAAATAAACATCAAATAGCCCACCTCTGTGTGGCTTTTTCACCACATCACATAGTTTAAAATCTCAAGTGTGAAAACTTATAAAAGGTTTTCACCGCTTTTTTATTAAATACCGTACTCTGCAAAAGTTTCAAGACACCCCTCCTTTCTTTGTATTTTGCTTCCATGCAGCCAGACTTTCTTGTGTTTTTTAAGTGGTCTTAAGTATCATTTCTCCAGGCTTTCTGAACGTTTTTCGCTCATTTTTAGTCCAGTCCTCGTACCTGAAGAACAAAAATTCCTCTGCAAGTGGCTATTTAAGCTACTTAAGACTACTAAAAAAGGCCATAAAAGGCACCTAACTCAAGGGATGAACCAGTATTGGGTGTACACATAACAAAAAATTAACAATGGGTCAATTTTAAGTTCTGTCTTTATGAACTTTGTGACTCACAGTTGCACGTGCATTGCAAAAACACATAGTTTATTTCCATTTCTTTAGTTCACCCTACAAAAAATGCTTAAGATAACACAGTTTGACAGGCATAAAAGGTGATTCCCAAAGAGCTTCCAGCCAAAAACTTGGCATGTCTCAGCATGCCATGTAGTATGCTATGTAGCAGTTATTTCCTTAAGAAATAGGAAAAAATCCAGAAAAACCCTGACACAGGACCTGAAAGAGATATCTAGTCTTTCAGCTGATTCATTTAATATTTCCTGAAGCCGCATCAGAAACATGCAAATATTATGTGAACCTGTTCTTTATAAAATGTAAGCTTCAAATGTGTAATTAGGTGATTGGTGAGTGATTTCAGCTCTGTATGTGACACACGGATCGTAAAACTGTTTATGTAAAAGTTTTCAAAAAAAAGTTTTAAAAATGGAGGTGGTACATTTTGTCTCAGCCCTGATAAAGTCTCTGGAAATTTGCATTAAAAACATTAATAAGCACACCTTTGTTTGAACACTCGCACCGTTCTTGCCTCCATAAACCAGAATAATTGGGACATGATTGGGACATTTACTAATAAAAAAGTTTAAAAGTCAAACTCCATAAAGATAGAAACAGTAACAGTAAAATATTTCTTTATTCTTTTGATATTTACACCACAAGCCATCAATAGTACAATATCTGAGTAATAATGGAAAAATGAAGGAAATTAAAGTTGAGATTAACAGGCCTTAAAAACAGGGAAAAAAGAGCACAGTTCACTTGACATGATGTGAGCTACAGAAAACCGAGCCTACATTACAAATCTCGATGACATTTCTGCAGCAACATCAGGGTGTCTCGGCTAAACTGATAGGTGAGCTTCTTCTTCACCTTGAAGATCTCTCCAGACCGGGCGTAGTTTCTAAGCGCCCTGGACATCTTCTGGTAGGTCATGGGTCTCTTGTTGCCTTTTCTCTGTCCCCACAGTGCAGCCACCTGGTCCTTATTCCTGGAGGAAAAGCGGAAAACACCGGCGGCAGCTGGCACCCAGGACAAACAGTGGGCCATGTTTGGATTCTCCAGCATCTCAAAAAGGAAGTGAAAGAGTCGCACCCTTTTACCTGCAGCCATTATGCAAACAGTAAGTGGCCTGTATGATGAAGGTGGATTTAAAGAAAGACTTATCGAAAATCATGGCAGCTGTGCCAAAACAGTTACTACAGATTACAGTTAATCGTTTCCTCAATTGTCACATATTCCCAGAAAATCTCTTCAGTGATGGGATGCCATTTAGTGGAGAGGCTAAAGCTGTAAACAGTGTGATTATCTGATAGATATGTAAAAACAGCTATTGTGGTAAGCGATGCACGGCTCCATTGTTTTTTACGGTAAAGGGAAGGTCTCTTATTTACTCTCTTGGTATTATTTCCCTCATGCTGATAGCAACAGAGACAATAACAGTATCCAGTGACCAAAAAAAGCAGAACTCACCACTCCCCCCTGCTGCGGCTATGTGTTTGGTTGATTTTCTTGTTGTCGTGAAGCTTGGCACTGACCCACGCTCAGACAGTGTTGCTGTTGTGTTTTGGCCGAGTCCTGCTGGAGCATCTTGTGCAAGGAAGGGCTGGAGTGCAGGTTTGATGTTCTTCAATTAGGGAAAAAAGAAGAAAAAAAAAGAAAAGAAAAGAAGCGAATCAACAGAATTTCAAATTGCAGAGTGCTTACCAGCCTTTAAATATATGAGAGAATACAAGTGCTAAAATACAAATTATTGATGCATACAGGTGGCTCATAGTATGCCCAGCGTTGCTTGCATGTTTCGTCTGCAGGTGCATTTCTTTCCTCCACAGCTGTCCAACGCACCTTGTCTGTCAGAAAAAACAGAAAATTACTTAGAAGCTGTAGTGAAATAAAATCAGAGAATAATTAGTAGATTTCCAGTTTCCGCTTACCATTTTCTGCATTGTTTTGTCTGTGATACTCCTCAAGGAACTCTAGTATAACCTCCAAATCAGACTGAGTCTCCTGGAAAAAATTCTGATAGATGTAAATAATATAAAACAGGCCTTGAATATGTCAGAATTGAATAGATGTTGCAAGAAATTCGGAAGACTTCTCTTTACCATCACTGATAAGGTTGATTCGAATGCTGTACAGTCCTTGCAGAATGGGAGAATTACACACAACTGACACTGAGACACTCAAGTTCGGGGACTCTTATTATACCCCCCACGGGAGCGGGCTTTCTGCATACATAAAACCAAACGTTTTCTACCCTGGGCTCGCAGGAACAATGACCACCATCCCACAAAGCCCCCGACACAAGCACCAGTCAACCCATCAACAAAGCCTCCCAGCACTGACCACATCCTCCCCGCTGAACCAGATAAGACCTGGCCTGGAGGCAGCTTCTACACAATGCTCTCGATTCAGGAAAACACACACTTGCTGACACATTTTTCCTCACAGGATGTGTCTTAATTTCATATTTTGTGTGCCTGTTGTAATATTTCACTGCATTGGAGACGGTGCCAAATCTTTCAACATGTTTTTTAAAAATATATTTTTGTATGATAATAGCAGCGTGTAGCTTTATTTTGAGTTTTTATTTTTTTGGACAGATGTTGAATCTTTGAAAGATGATGATATTTTCATATCAGCAAAACTGAACAATACTGAGAAAATGATTTAGTCCTTACACTTTAAATTATTATATCTTAGTATTTATGGATAAAGAGTAGTGCAACCATGAAATATATTTTCCACTTAATATTTACATGTCATGTAAAAATGATCATTAGAATTTTAAACATTATTACCTCTTTTTATTAGTATATCAAACATCCTACAGTATAATTTATATGTTTGGTGGTAAATCTTAAATATATTGTAGTGATATGATGGTAATTATGAAGGCTGTAAACTAATCAAATTAAAATATAGTTTGAAAACATTTAACTAAATTCGGGTTTTTCATTTTTTGCTATATTAGAATTTTTAAAAAAGATTTTGTATTTTCTTGTTTTAATCTGTGACTTTATGTCTGTAAAAAAAAAGTTCATAAATAAACTTTCTTTACTTATTTACTTCAGGCTCTATAAAGAGCTACAGTCAATCTTTCTTTTTAAAGAAACATTAACCAGCTGCTGGTTCCTGTCAACATTAATTGAACTGAATTTGATTTAATTTACTCTGATTTATTTGGACATGTAAAAATATTTACAACAGTGTTGTTGAATGCTTACAGTGACATAAAAACAATCCAAACGGCAAAAAGAAAACTGGAGCATAGGTTTAAAAAAAAAAAAAAAAAAGAGTAAAAGAGGCACTAAAGTCGCTAACAGATTTGTAATCATGAATTTCAGTTCACTAATTGCTAATACTATTTTTTTAATATTAGCAATAAAAGAAATACAAGTATACAAATTAAACTTTTTAGTTACATCCGTGATTTTAACTGATGGCTTTGGATCATCTATCATTTTAGCTTTACCCCTTCTTTAAAAGTACGTGCCTGTATAATCAAACTAAAGTGTTGCTAAAACAATACAGTTAAAGTTTATTTTGTTATAAATTACAAAATGAGAATATTAAAGTCTTAACGTATTTACAAGTAATATACAGTGAAATCTCCTTCATATACTACTAAAAACAACTAAAATAAAGTACACAAACACTTCTAAATCACAGCATACAGAATAAATTTACAAAGTCTGTTACTTTTTCTGTCCCAAATTCTCAAATAATGACATGCTTTGAATAAATAGGGATCCAGAAAGAAAACCTCGAAGGAAAACCACTTTAATTTGGTTCTGTGAGGTTAATTTTACTCTTAACTTTTGTTTGTGAAATGCAGACGTGCTGCCTTTAAGTCAATCTGGTAAACAAACAGTATGTTAAATAATCCACACAGTACTGGTTGCAACTGCCAGAAAATGTGTATGTTGTTCAGTAAAGGTATTGAAATAAAAAAACAAAAGAAAACAAAAACATTTTTATAGGTTTTTTGTTAATCAATACATTTTACAACCAGGATCCAGCATGTAACGAAAATATTTGAGTCTTTGAAAACCTTGACATCCTGAGAGCTCTCCGCCACCTCAGAGTTTGGTGTGTGAGGTGAAGCTTGCGGCCAGGTCGTAATCTTCGTGCGGCTGATAGTGAGCGTACCAGCTGTGCCAGTCTGCCGCCGCAGAGCCGCAGTAGCTCTGCTCGGACGGATTGTGCTGCTGGGTGTGGGCCTCCTCCTGTGGAGGGTGACGGGGCAGGTGCATGGGCACATGTGCAGAGCCGAGCCTGTGCAGGATGTCTGGGTTAAACTGGTAGGTGAGTTTGCGGCGTACTTTGATGATCTCCCCAGTACGGCTGTAGTTTCTCAGAGCTCTTGCCATTTTCTGATAGGTCATAGTCTTGCGGTTGCCCTTACGCTGGCCCCAGCACTCAGCCAGCTTCTCCTTGTTTTTGGAGATGAAGTGGAAGGTGCCGCTGCCGCTGTCTGTCCACTGGATTGAGTCGCCCATGTTGGGGTCATTCAGAGCCTCATGCAGGTATTCATAAAGTCTGAGCTTCTTCCGACCTGAGGAGACGGACAACAGCGTCGTTTCAGTTTTGATTGCACAAAAAAGTGTGACAACAACTAATTTTCAGGTGTTTTTAAAACACTGATCACCTTTGCCATTCCTTTGTGGTGGTAAGATGGAGTAAAAATGTGGGGATTCATTTTGCACTGAGTGACTCAACGAGACATCGGGTATGACCTGAGGCCAAGACTGCTGCTGTAAAAGACACATTTCATATAAATATCCAGATTTCTATATTCTCTGTTCTCAAACTTATCAATGCTTTGCACTTACAGCCATGTCATTCCAGTCATAAACAGGAGTTGGGACTTCAGACTGGTGTGTGACGAGGCAACAGGAGATCTGACACTGCAGTGCTTGGTGGTGACTTCCCAGATTCTCATAATATGAATAATCTGAAAAGACAATTTCAACTTTAGTACATCAAAAATCATGTAAAACTTTAAGACCTCACCACAAAGACACCCCCCCCCAAATAAAAACAATTCAATCAATCTAACAGATGCGTAAAGTTCACCTGAATCGTAGTATGAATTGTTCGAATGCTGCTGAATCACATCGATTGCATCCTGAAAGTGCTGATTGATGTCACTGTCCAAAGATGTCTGAAATACAAATCCGCCTCATTTTATACAAAATAATATAAAGAAGTAAAATAATAATAAAGCATGAAATGCATTTAATATTTATTTAAAAATCGAAACATTTGTAATTAGCATTTATTCTAACTCACCAATTTGTATGTGTTTCCCTCACTTGAGGCCATTTCTGTCCCTACCGGTGAGCGCTGCTACACTAGTGCAGGTGCACACTTTGGACAGGTATATATATGTAGGAGACCTCCAATACCCGTTTGCCGTTCAGCCACATAATAGAAAGAGAGGCCGGTCAATTTAAATGTTTTAATGTACCGCACTTCTTCTTTTTTGGAAGCACAGACCAGATAGACTTCTGAGCATCACTTTCTCTCTCTCTCTAATCACGCAGATTACAATCTACCAAGAACAAAAACCTCTTTTATTGCGCGCTCCAACCAGGGATAACACCAATTCTCAGCCTTACCTAAGAATTTGCATACTGGGCGAGATGTTACTAACATATCTAGAATCTGGGCTGTCCAGTTATTCGCTTTTTGGAAGAATGAAATATGAGTCAGTGGAGCTGCAGGAAATTTTCCATTGTGGCTTTCGTCTTCTGCAGATAAATGAATTAGAATTTTTCCTAAAAAGTTAGAAGATATTACAATAAATTCACAGAACACTAAAAGAACCAAAAAGTGGATTTTAACTTATCTTCCACTTTAACTTTTACATCCACTGTAGCGTCATTTTTCGATCATTTATTTAGCCAATTTAAAGTTTACTAATGCAACTTTAATCTGAAATTCTATCGCTACGCCGCACAAAAAGTGCAATCCTAGAATTTCTGATGCATTAAACAAAAAACATTAAGTTAAAATCAGAAAGAAAAGCACTAAAAACAGTCATTATTATTTCTGTACAATAAACATGATCATTAAAGAGAAACAGCTGGAACGGTTTACAGTTATGTACTTATTAATAGAAGAAAACAAGCTTCATATTCAGGTGTACAAGGACTCGGTGTGGAGCTGAAGCCAAATAAAAAAGTCACAAGCATATAAATTTCCAATCGAGCAGAATGCTTTTAATGCAGCTTCAGATAAACGGGATTGTAAAGGTTAATGGTTAATAATGCGATCACTGTTGAAGTAAGCCTGAGTCTTTTTCTTTCTTTTTTTTCTCCGCTCCACTGAGCTAACCCCCCTGTTCAAATAAACATTGGCTTTTTGAGAAGTTCTTTTTCACAGGCGTGGAGTTTTAAATATCAACTGACTAGTTCCTGAAGTTCCCCTTTCAGCTCAGTTAAAGTTTGCTGTCAGTCAGGCCTGAGTGCACAGCTGGAAACGTCATGGAAACAAAGATGTGGACATGCAGAGATTATAACTTATGTTAGGGTTATGTTAGGTTCAGATGATGTGATTTGCATTTTAATTCTAAGATGTTTTTACTCTTTAACACATTTTTCCCCCCATAAAAAAACACCACCTTATTACATCTAATTATCTGTGTGTGTGTGTGTGTGTGTGTGTGTGTGTGTGTGTGTGTGTGTGTGTGTGTGTGTGTGTCAGCAAGCATGCAAATGTCAGTGTGAGTGCGTGGCACATGTGTGTGTTTCCTGCCTGTGCAGCAGGCTGATAAAAACAAAGAACCACAAACCTTGTCCCCGCTCCCACTTTGTCTTTCCCTGCTTCCATTCAGGGTGAAACTCCATAAATTAAAGACCACAACCTGTCGGGGTGCAGCCGAGGCCTGACAGCTGTGTGCTGGTTTTGGCACTGTGTGGGATGAGGAGCTTGCTCCATTAAGTTGCTCGTCTGGCTTTTTCATTAGTGGTATAGCCTGTATTATTATATCAACACTGGTATTTGGTCTTTCTATATCACTAAAGAGGTCAGCTACTGCACTCACTAACAACAGGGAAGTAGCATGGGCTGCTTTTTGAAACCATGGTGGCTATTGTGTTACCTTCATTTTACCCTAGTCTGATTCCTCCACTATTTCCGTGATTGCCCTCTCCAGGGTTGCTAATAACTGCAGTAGTAGATGGTCTGGACTAAAATTGCTCAACACATTCCCCAGAGAACAATGTGGAACACTTTTGTTGGTCCCTTGATTTTTTTTAATCGTCTGATCATAAGATCAAAACTGTCCAGTCTATTGTTATGCTTAAATACATGCAAATGATGCTGGCGTGTTATCACGCTGAACCATAAACAGTTTAAACAATAGATGTACCTACAACACTGTGTGAATCTCTTCAGCTAACTCTCATTTCTCTGTATATTTTTTCCAAGGAGTCAGACTTTCTTTTAAGGTTTTTACACCTAACTGAAAAAACCTTAGCAAAGAACCAGTTTTAAAATGTATATTTAGGCACTTTGTTACCAGCAGGTTGCTGTGAATCTATGAAGAATTCCAGATGCAACACAGTTTGACAGGCTTAAAATATTATCTTTGTGTCAATAAGGTGATTCTCAAAGAGCCATTAGATAAACACTTGCCATATCTCATCATCATGTATCCTTAAAAAATGTGAAAAAACAAAACTTGTATCCGCACTGTAACATTTGTATTTGTATTTGAAGAAAAGCGCTGACACAGGGCCTGAGAGATGGATCTGACCTTTCAGCTGATCCATCTACAATACGCTGCCATTGCAGTAAAGTCTCATTCATGGATTGGCCTCCTCAGAGTCCAGATCTCAATATTATTAAAGCACTGTGGGATCATCTTGACAGGGAATGGAACAAGAAACAGCCAACATCCAAAGAAGAGCTTTGAATAACCTTCAAGAAGCCTGGAGAACAGTTCCTGAAGGCTACTTAAAGAAACCAGAAGAAAGCTGACTAAGAGAGTTCAAGCTGTGTTGAACTCTGTTAGGCAAAGGCGGTCGCACCTGATGTTAATTTTCCTGCTAGTTAGAATTGTAAAAATTCTGTCATACGACTGCACGCTTCATTAAATCACTGCAGAGTACTGCAAACGCCAGTGTTAGAAGTAAGTTCTCCAGACTGTCCATTAAGCCAAAACACAGCACCTTCTCTATATAGTCATCTGCCAGGTATCATCATTATCATCATTATTATTATTATTTCTTAGTCTATATTCTGCCTGTGTTCTTTTTAATGGTTTTCTTGTGTTGTTTATCAACTAGTCAATTATATCCGTATATAGCATTTTTTCTTGTTTTATACTTGTGCATATATACCGTTTTGCTTCGTTCCATACATTTGTATATTTAGATCGTTATTCATGAGAATTGTGAGATACTAATATGGTGCTAATGAAACAATAATACTGTAAATAACTAATTAAATAATTGTTCTTCTTTTACTTGTTACAGATTAATCTGTGTGCATTTTTAATGTTCCCTTTATATTGTGAATTCCTCTAGCTTCAGTAATCCTGAAAATTTGCAACAGTTTAAATATTTATTCCACTACTCTCTGTTCTTTCTCAAATAGCTAAAAGCACTCCACCACAATCTGTTCTATTCTGTTCTACAGAAACATTAAACGTGGAGCACAAAATCACTCCACAGTGACAGTGTAAGCAACAGCTTACCTGTGTAAATGAATGAAAGAAATAATATTTATTATATACTAAACTGAACAAAATTTGTCAGTTTTATGATGCAAACCTTTTTCTTAATATGACACCGGTTTTATAGATATTTTGCTCCCATTTTAGGATATTCAGAAATCATCTATCTGATCAAACTGTTTTACCATGTATTCATCGTTGTGCAATTGCAGTTAACGGTGGATTTTATTGTTGTGTTGGGTGTGTTTTTGGATGGAAGAGTGTGAAAGACATACAAAGGCAGGGAGAGGGAGATGGAGGTTTGATTGTGAAGGTGTTGCAGTATGTTTTCAGGCAGAGCAGAGCTAGGCTGCAGCTGTATCTCTCCAAACAAAGAAGCACTTTCCTTCCCCTTCTCAATTCAATAGCTGCGTGCATGTTTGCACCAGTGTGGGAACGGCAGGTTAACCACAACACAGTCAGTACCATTGTTCTTCTTTATTTACTGGCACTCGATGAAAATCAAGAAGTGGTAAAGCCAGGCATGCATAATTATACTATTAGACTAAAAGCTGCTGTGACCGCAGAGTTGTAATTATTATCTATGCACTGCGATCATGTTTGTATAATGGGTGACACATTAGCAGACAGACAAAGCTCGTTCTGAGACTTTTAGTCTTTTAGTGTTAAAGTTTAAACAGGGTTCATGTTTTTTTGTTTTTTTTTGTTTTTTGACAGGCACCTTTACCTTTTCGCTCATTATGGTTTAGATAAAACTCTTGAAGACTTAATATCATGTGGATTCTACATGTCTAAGCACAAAACATCACACTTCTATGCTACTGACAGTCTGTCTTTTGAATTAATGTGGAATAAAATGTCATAAATAAACATAAATATCTTCTCCTCACATGAGGCTGGTATTTGTGTCGTGGCTTATTTTCTAAAGGTCTGTATCGGTGCGAACAGGCCAGCAGACGGCAGAGTAGAGCATTAAATTAAATACATAAGGAAAAGTGGAAAACTTCTAACTCTCTTTTTGTTTGTTGATCCAGCACTTAAGAGGTTTAATGTTTTAAACGTCATAGATATTTTCTTTGAGGGTCAAAAGATCAAAACTGGGATAAAATTATAAATATTATATTATATTTTATTGCTGTACATACATACATACATACATACATACATGCATACATGCATACATACATACATACATACATACATACATACATACGCACCTCTCTGAGCCCTTGGTATTTCTCAAGCTTCTCGTGTTCCTTCTTCCTGTCATTCGGAACCGCTACATCTATCACTACGGCCGTCTTCTTCTGATTGTCTACCACCACTATGTCCGGCCACCACCATTTTGTCCGTCTGAAGTCTTAGCTCGGTCATTTTCCACCACCCTTGGGGGCGTCTCCCATTTTGACCTCGGGACTTTCAGGCCAGCCACTTCCTCTATCTGCCGGTGGTACATTCTCCTGCCTGTACTTCTTCAAGCAGCTGGCCAAGGCTGTGAGTTCTTGCTTGGCTGTTTCCAAGGCCTCAGGTACAGACAGCTTGCTGTACTTCTTAGGGACCTTCTTTGTCGCACCTTTCTGCAGCTCTGATAGTTGGCTAACCTCCCTGCGTGCTACCTTGATCTTGGCCTCTAGTCTCCTTCTCCATGAAGGGTACTGCTCCTTGTGACTATTCAACTTGTAGCTAAGCAACTCACTGATCACTGCTGCTATGGTGTAAATCAGCTTGTTAGTAATGGTGGCGGTAGGTATCGTCCGTAGTACTGCATTCATATCATCTAGTAGACCTTCTAATGGTACTTCATGTAGTCTTGGTAACCAGCTACGCTTGGTACCCAAACTCGGGTCATGATATCTCCCCCCGACCTGTCGTCCTGGCTCCCCCGAGCCGTAGCATGTGTGTTGAGATGTATAATATATATGCCTTTAAAGTTTTTGCATTGCCTCTGTGTGCACAGATTATAACAAACCTTCATGACTCCAAAGGCCAGTTCGACTTAGCAGCAACAGTTGAAGGGATGCTCTCTCATCCTCTCTGTTTCCTTTAACTCTGTTTATCTAGTTATCGACAAACACACATAAACACCTGGTGCCGAACAAAAGGTTTAACCTTGCATGTTAGCGATTCGTTAGCTATTCGTTTGTGAAAGTGTAAAGGTTATGATGCATCTCAAATACCTTAATTATATACAAGTCACAGGGCTGTGCAAAAGTCTTGAGGAGCCCCGCTTTTCTTTATAGTTTATTTCCATCTAACTTATATTTTTTAAATGTTCTTGAGTTCTTCAGGTTTTCTGAAAATCTTTGGACACTGGTTGTTTTCTCATTCATTCATTTTCCGTCCAGTCCTTGTACGTGACTATTTTCAGACATTGTTTTTTGTTTGTTAAGCGACTTAACACTAACATATAAATCTAACTAAAGGGATGAACCAGTGGTGTGTCTGCACATAACAGACAACTTTGCAAAGAACTAATTTTAAATTGTACCTTTAGGCATTTTGTTAGAAACAGTTTGTCAAAGAAATACAGAATCTGTTTCCATTTTTTTAGTTGAATGTCTGAAAAAATTCCAATTATATCGCTTATTTGTGCACTAACAAGGGGATTCCCAAGATATACTTGGTATATCTCACCACGGTGTGCAGTTTCTCCTTAAAACATTTGAGGAAACTGGACAAGTGTAGGACAAAAAAAGAAGTGGCAGGTATAAAAAAACAACAACCTCTAAATCTACAGTAAATGAACTTTATGACTAAATTGTCACAATTCAAGAAGCCTGGGGAACTATTCCTGAGGACAACAAATTCAAGATGTACCGAAGAATAAAGGTGGTCATGCCAAATATAGACTTTGAAGCTGGTTAGCATTGTGCAAACTGTTAGAATTGCTGTATATCCTGTATTTCTATGTGTGCCTGCACATGTTTCAGTTAATTGTAAGCATCATATAAAGTAAATGTGTGGTGGCAAACTTTTCCCATTGCTTTAGAGAATCAAAACTGTTTAAAATACCTGAAGTGGACATGATGAAGTCTGTGAAGGTTCTCAGTCATCCAGGTTATGGTAGTATAAGGCCCTTGGAAAGAAAAGCGTCTGGACTCTTCCAGTCCAGACGCTTTTCAATACATTTTGAATGACACTCATATACATTATACATTATATTATTGGACCAGTGCATTACTTACACATTACTAGTTAGTATATTAGTATCTAACGCTTTAAAATAAATAATACGGAGTACAAAATGCAATATTTGCACACAAAATTATCAGAGTAACAGCCGGAAATAGTGATATTTAGATACAACGAATCTCTTTTCCTAATGGTCGTATCCATGCTCTCATTCAGTGGTGTTGGGGATTGAAATATTAACAGTACTCTACATGGACTGTTCTGGTGGGGAGTACTGGTGGTGTGGGTGTGATCATAACCTGCCTTCAATATAGACATATGCCTGGACAGAGCGATACATGGCGTGCAGGCACATGCAGAAACATAAGTAAGAGAGCTTTGACTGCAGGTTTTATAGATGTTGTGCAGTAAAACTTTTATGGCAAAAAAGTTTGTGAGATGCTGATGCAGTTTTTGGGCTTTTAGTCCAATCACTGCTGCCCCTGTACTCTGAAACTTTCCATTTAGTGTGTAATGTTTATGATAATGTGCTTTCCAGTGTTGCTAAAACACTGACAGTGTTGCTAAAGCACTGACAGTACTATTTACAGAGGAAGTGGCATTTTGTCTAATATGGTGAAGTAATGACACACACGCACAAAGAAACCCTTCAAGTATGGGGAAGTTTAAAATTGCACTTAAAGTGATTTGTGTATTTCAGGTTACATTTTATTGGATACATTTCCTCAGAGATCAAACAGAAAAACAAAGGCCACAAGCTCTGCTGTGAGCTGAGGTAGCACAAAACGAATTAAAAAACATCAAATCAGTGTGTCTAATTAGCAAACAGCATTAGAGAGTAAAATCCATTATTTGGATAGTGATGTGGTGGAATATTTAGTTTGGAATAGATTTAAAAACAAGAGAAAAAATGTGCTGAAAGGTGGTTTGGGGGATTCAGAGAGAGGTTTTTTTACTTTCTGCAGTACACCACTGCACTATATGCCACCACTCCCACAATTGCTACTAATGCAGCGCCTCCATAAAGCAGCTCGGTGGAGCTCAGAGGTTTGGTCTTGGGAGCAGTTGGCCGTGGCTGCAGCTTCTCTGCAGGCTCCTTAACTGAATGTTTATCCACGTCTGTGAGGGGGATCTGTGAAAACTGTTGTTGCTCGACACTTGCTGCTGGAGGCTCCGGTGCAATCGGTGCTAGAATAGAAGGAGGGTGGAGGCCCTGAATGGAATACAGCTCCTCTACTTCAGATGTTGTGGTTGAAGGGACTGGGGTGGATGTTGTGGAGGGGGGGTCGAGTTTAACAATAGGCAGAGGAGGCAGGGCCATCGGGGGAACCACGTGCCTGAACTCTCCTGGCTCACGCTCCACATGAGGCTCCTCTGCTGACACCAGGAGCTCCTGAGTTTCTGGGGCCTGGAGGTCCTGCTCCTCCTCCCTGAGTGCCACCAGCTCCCTTTCCCCACCCAACACACTTAACATACTTGTTTGCATCTCCTCATCTTCTTCCTCCTCTTCCTCCGCTCGCTTCCCTTTCTTCTCTGCCTCCTCAAGCATCTCAGCCTCGTCCCGCTCCAGGTGGACCATGTCAGAGTTGGAGGAGTGGTTCTCCTCCCCTGTCAGAAGTGCCCCGTCACTGCTGTCGAGGCTCTTGGTGTCCTCGGGATCTACATCGCCCATTGTGGACCAGGACTCTGCCAGCAGGCTCTCACTCTGCCAGCGTGCAGGAGTTTCTGCCTGAGTCAGCAGTGCAGCAGAAGCAGGGCTGAGGGTCTCTCTGCCTCCTCCATCCCCCCTGGTGGGCTCGAGTGGGGCCTTTCCCTCCAGAATGAAGGCTGGCTGCAGAAGGGACAGAGAAGATCGCAGGTGGTACAAAGTTTCAGGTAGACTCACCAAAATATCACACCAGGGTCAGAATTTTGTATAGAAGATGGATATTTTATATCTTTTATATTATTTATGGTATAACTTTGAGCACCAAAGTACCAACTGAGAATCATTTAAACATAAAAGCCTGAGTATTGATGGTGACCATGTCCAACCCATTACACCCGCAGTGTACCCATCTTCTGATGGGTGCTTCCAGCAGGCTTAGATACCATGTTACAAGGTTCAAATGATCTCAAGCAGGTTTCTTGATCATCCAATCACAAGTTCTCAATCCAATCGAGCACTGCTGGGATGTGGTGGAACAGGAGAGCCATGTCATGGAGGTGCAGCCAACAAATCTGCAGCAACTGTGTGATGCTATCATGTTAATATGGAGCAGAATTGGTGAGGAGTGTTTACAGCACTTAGTTAAATCCGTGCCACAAAGAATTAAGTTAGCTCTGAAAACAGGCTCCCACAAGGTGTACCTAATAAAGTGGATGGTGAGTATATGACGCATTGAGAATAAAACAGGACTTAAAATAAGTGCATTGAAATCACATGTTAATCACTGATAGGGTCTCTTCTTCAGAAGTGTATTTACCTTCAAGTACATTTTGCTTAGGAAACCTTTGTGTTTTAATAAAACCATTAATCCAGCACAACCTCTGTGTCTACACTATTTGTCTTAAGTGGTAATTCCTACGTTTATTCAGCTTTACTTGTTCTGAATATGCCAAAAGTCATACTCGAGATCAAGACAGTAGTTTTTTCTTTTTGAGTTGTAAACAAGTCATGAAGGTGCTAATGTTAGACATAACTTTATTTTCTTTACTTCAAAGGACAAAAATACCTCCACTTCCAGGTCTGTGATGCAAAATGTTACCAAGTGGACTGTGCTGATTACATATTACCTCAGTTATTTTCAGATTAGCACCTCGTGTCTCAGCTTAAATCACAAAATTTGTGCTCACCTTTCTGGATGCCTTTATTTAGAATTTAGAATCAGAATTCTTCCACTGTGTGCACCCTTAAAAGTCTGTGTGGTGGTGGTAGTATGATAAAGGACACCTACAGAGACTACAGTGCATGCTGCTACAGGCCAGAAAAGCACAGACTGCTCCAAGTGGGTCCCACTATTTGGAAAACACAGCCTCATGCCTTCACAAAGACATGTAGTTACTGATACCCTGCAGCACAGCCACAGAATCCCCTCATGGCTGCTACTGTTACAGATTTTACATGTCTGTGCTCTCATTGACATGAGTGAGGGTTGTGATTGGAAAAAGTTGCTCACTAGCTTGTCGTAATTGCAGCAGTCTGTGGCTATCTATAGTCTCGACCTGCATATCTTACTATGTTTAGACACTGTATACATCTCCATCTGTCACCCGAGAGTGGCAGCTCTTTTAGTGATTTCACATGGCATGAGAATAGGGCGAGAGTAGTGACACGAAATGGAAATGATTATGTCACAGTTTCAGCAGTCTACCTCTAAATTTAAAGGAAATGTTAATATATAATCATATGAAATCAGAATTTTGGAGAAAATATTCATTTTTGATAATGGTTAGCACTGTTGTGTACGCATGCATTCAGCCCAAATGTGCCTCATAGTCTGAAGGTGACCCCCCCGTTCCCAGCTCAGCTTCGGCTGCACAGATTTGTCACCCTCATGCCAGTCCCAGAATAGATATTTTCAGCACTTCTGTCTCTGATGTTGTATCACGTTTACAACATGTGGCCTGTCTGCGTGTCTCGCTGATTTCGGAACATACCTCTTAATGAGCCTCTAACAGTCTCTCTACACCTTGAAAATTTGTTACATTAGTACTTAACTCAATATTACATGTTGTGGATCGCTGTAGAGAAAAACAAATAGAGGTCATTAGCGATGCAGAAGTTAAAATTTGATTCAGTTTTAGTAGAAAAGCTGAGGAATTTCCTTCAGTTGATATCTTTACAAAGGAGGCCTATCAAATGTCATGTTTATTATACCGTAATATGACTTCAATAAGGAAATTGTGTAGTGGTTCAGCTGAGTGTTGTTGTCTCATTGTGTTTCTCAGTCATTAGCTGGTAAAACGTACCTCCCACAGTACAAGAAATAAAATTATAAGATAAGATAAAATTATAAGATAAGATAAGATAAGATAAGATAAGTATCAATCCTGAGGGAAATTCTTACAGTCAATAACAATAGAACCAAGAGCAGAAACACAAACAGTGTGGAGTCACAGAGAGTAAAACCAACGAAAAAAACCCCCTCAACTGCTAAAAAACAAGGTGCTGAAAAGAACAACATTATGAAAAATAAACATAAATACAAATATGATCATTATTAATAAGGTTAACACTACTTGCAAATGCAAACAGTATTATTGTAGTAATAATCCTCCTATCTGGTAAAGAACATGTGTTGTATTTAAAGATTGCTTCACTGTTGCTGCTTTAAACGCACATACCTGCAGTTCAAAAACAAGACACTGTTTCTTTTGTGTTGCCTCACAGAGGAAAGGCCTTTCCTGTCTGTTATGCAACAGCTTGTAACTTTTTTGTGCAATAAAACCTCTGACTGGGTAAAAACAATAGGAGCCTTTTAGGCAATGGACAGACTTTTCCATTTCAGAGGAGTACCCTCACTGCTGATGTATTTCTTGAAGCATTTATTAGGTTTTGGGGACTAAAATCCTTTATGTTGGGCTGGATTGTCTTTTTTGTTCTCGTGGGCAGTCTGCTTTGTAGTAATAAACACCATAAAATGAATAAAATTGTAAATTCATATATTACACACATTAGTTTTTATCATAACAAAAGCTACAGTGAGCTTTAAAAACATTAGAAGCCAACCAGTTTATTGTTAAAGTGTATCTTTGTAATAACAAGACCAGCAGCTTGTTTTGTAAAAAAAATCAAACCAAAACAAAACCCCCCAGCAAATATCTATTTGACTTGGCTCTCCTCTGGAAACAACACCTCTTCTTCGTTAGATGGGGTCAAAAGTCCGTAGAAGGAAGGTTGTGAAGGGCTCGTCGGAATGGCCTTTGTTCCTTCGTTTGGTCCAACTTGATAAACGTGGGCAAAATCATTCAAGCTGGTGCCAGTAGCAAAGTTCACCATTCTTTTTTTTATTAACCATGCTCAGGCTGCCTAAACCAACAAAACACTGTAAAAGTTAGAGTCAGAACTAAAGAACAAAAAAGAATAATAAAAAGTTCCAAGAGTGAGCTTTCAACCCCTCAACTCCACCCCCACCTTAGAGAGCAAACGCCATCCAGACGTCCTAGTTGCCATATTTCCTCACACAGACACTGTGGCTCTGCGGGCCTGTGCAGCCTTAAAGTTGATCACACAAAAATGTTAAGCCCTGCATGCACACAAACAGACAGCAAAGCTCATTTGTGTCCTTACTTGCTGCTGTGTGCTCCACCTTTCCTTACTGTCCTACTTGACTAATTGGATTGCCATTGATCCTATCCTAGCTCTAACAGACTTGTGATAAAGCAAATGCTCAGGGAGATTTAGAGCACTCTTTCTGTGCTAATGCACAATGGGGGCAGAGTGATATTGCATACTCACAAAAGGTCAGCTTTCAATGTCAAAGTTGAAGAGTGAGCTGATAAGACACACCTCCTGTCCATTTCTCTGTCTTGTATTTGTCCTTCCTGCAATCATCCTTCTAACGCTCACAGCATTAAAAGATGCACTCGGCCCCCAAAAACAAATCACAGTCTTAATTCAGAGCACAGTACTCCTTCACGTTTGATCCTGTAGAGGAGTCCAAGATTTATTTTCTGCAAGTTTAAAAAAACAAGAGAGAGAGAGAGAAAGATCCAAGCATACCTGTGTCCTCTCGATGAGCTGCTAGATGAGAGATCAAAGTGTGATGTGCATTCAGACACAAAGTCACAAATCAACAGATAGGCAGACATGCATGCTGGAGCTGGCACAGGAGTAACAAGGTAGGCAAGCTGTGCAAAAGTCTCTCTCTCCCCCTCCCTCCTTGTCTAGCTCTCTCTCTCTTTTTTCTCTCTCTCTCTGAGCCACCCTACTTCCCAAATCCATCACATAAGAGCTGGCTGGAGAGGAGTCAGCAGTGACTTCACTGTGAAGCAGGATAAATGTTGTAAGTCAGCTGACTCTGACTCTGAATTAATCAAGGTGTGAATCTTCATGTTTGCGGTGTCTAAAGGTTGGCAGATGTTAGCGTGAGTAGCATTCGCTTAGGTCAACAGTCTGTGGACTTTTTATGTTCACTGTCCAAACAGCAGATTATCAGTCAGCTCACAGTGTGCACAGCAGGAGCACAGAATGGAAAATGCACGTCAGATGGGGAGAAGAGCCA
The DNA here is from genome assembly GCF_036321145.2 of Pelmatolapia mariae. Classification (NCBI taxonomy): domain Eukaryota; kingdom Metazoa; phylum Chordata; class Actinopteri; order Cichliformes; family Cichlidae; genus Pelmatolapia; species Pelmatolapia mariae. The sequence continues at coordinate 14,552,271 of NC_086242.1, forward strand.
TTTTTAAACCAGAACTTTCCAACTTCTAGTTCCCCCTGCTGGCAAGACACTTCATAAAAGAAGGAGCAACTTCACCAACATATTTTATTTATTTATCTGCCTTGCGCTTATTCTTTTTAACTGTATATGCCACTCTGCACTCTCAATTACCCCGTGGGGATAAATACAATTATCTAAATCTAAAAACTATAGTTTTACATTTTAAAATGGCACTCGAGCTCTGTATTTATAATTATCTTGTCTCATCCTCTCATTTCTTCTGCTTTCTCTCTGCTGTTAAACATTTATTATAAAACTTGTCACAAGACTCTATATAAAGAAAGCAAAATACCACAATATAGTCTTAATTTTATTCTACAGAGGTATGTTTGAGTTGGTTTGGAAATAGGATGTTAAAGTTGGAACTGCCAGGCAAGATGCAGATGCAGTGAAAGAGGAAACAAAGCGGGTTGGTATGGCACAGGAGAATGCCAACAAAGAAGATCACAATTAAAACCTGAGATGGTTTTCCAACAGTCTTGAAGGAGTTCCCAGAGATGCTGAGCACTTGGTGGCACTTTTGCCTTCCCTCTGCGGTCCATCTCACCCCAAACCATCTCGATTGGGTTTAAGTCAGTTGACTGAGGAGGCCAGGTCATGTGGTGCAGCACTCCATCACTCTCCTTCTTGGTCAAATAGCCCTTATGTCACACAGTGGGAATTTGTATTTGTCTTATAATTGGTTTTATTCTGATTTTAGTGTTTATTTATGAGTGTAGTTTTTATTTGCATGATTTTATTCTGTTTGTATTCCATGTTTTTATATGACACTGTTTTAATCCACTGTGGACTGGCTGGGCATGGGGCAAATTGGCTGATAGCGATCACCTGCTGAGGCATGGGTGTGTCCCAAGGTGGCCTATCAGCTGTTTAAAGGACCTATTAAAAGTGAGCTGGCTGTGCACTAATGGAGAGAGGCCCCACATATGAAGAGGAATGCGTGAAGGCCAGTGTGGAAAAGAGGGCCCAGCTGCCTGATCGTAGTGTGCGACAGCTCATTTGGAGATGGACCGGCCCCAACAGCAGGGCAGAGGGACACCTCTGCCTGCATTTGTGAATAGTGTCTCCACTGTTGTTCACCAGGTGCAGCCGTGTTGGGAGAGGGTCGCCATGGCCATTAGCCAGGTCAGCTTCCGGGACGATGGTTCTGGCCAGTATTTGTTTACTTAAAGGGCGAATCCACGAGGGGAGCCGCAGTGGCATCGAGCGACAGACTCCAGTGCAGAGTGTGAGCTGGGCTGGGATGTGACGAGCTAAGTGGAGGGACGAGACGGGGATAGGAGGCTTCTCCTTGTCTGCCTGGGACGAGGCTGGCGTGGTCCCCGCTTTGGAAGAGGAATTTCTGTCCTGCTCATGAACACATAAGGAACATTCATCCTGGGTTGTGGGTCAGTTGCATTGTGGGACTGGGTGGGATTTTAGTGCATGAAGAAAATTGTTGTCATATTAAGCAATTAGGCAGTTTCGTTGCAACACTTGATGGTTTTTGGGACTGCACTTGGGGATGGATTCAAAGTTTTAGCAATTTTCCAAACTGACTGACCTTCAGTTCTTAAAGTAACAATGGACTGTCCTTTTTTTTTTTTTTTTTTTTTCTTTCTTTTTTCTTTTTTTTTTCTTTCTTTTTTCTTTTTTTTTTTTTTTTTAAACTTTGATTCTTGCCATAATATGAACTCTATCAACAGTTTTCAAATAAAAATTCCACAAATGAACCCTGACAAGGCACACCTGTGAAGTTAAAAACTGTGACTACATCATGAATTCATTCAATTCAATGAGAAAAGGCCAAGGGTTTGCAGCACTGGCAACAAAGCAAATGGTGGCTACTTACAGGATTCTCAAATATAAAACATATTTAGAGTTGCTTATCAATTTTTTTTCTTTGCTACATTGTTCCATATATCTTGCTTTATATATTTGATGTCTTTGGTATGTGTCTACAGTGTAGAAAGTAGTAAAAATAAAGAAATGAGAAGGTTTGTCCAAACTTTTGACTGGTAGTGTATATTAGAAAACATAACTCCTATTTTGGAATATTGAAGATGCCATATTGTGATATAGATACAAATAAAGCTCATATAAAGGATATATAATTTAGTGATGTTCGATTCGTGAACGAATCGTTCAATACTCGAGAATCACTTTACTGACTCGTGAATCATGATTCACAAGCGCAACTGACTCATCCCTGTTGCTGTTAGCAAACTAATTTCATTAGTAGAAATATATCTAGCTTATAATTAAAATTGTGGGGAAATAAACAACAGCCAGTTTATTAACAAAAACATTCCTGCTCTGAACTGGAAGTAAAAACCCTGAGTAGATGCTCACATCAAGACAATAGCTCCTCGGTTCACAGTAGCATCGCTCAGCTAGCATGCTAACAGCACATTTGAGTTACTCACCCCCTCCCTTGCTGTGCTGAATCATAGCATAAGCGAATCACTCAGGACTCACTAACCCCCTTCCTCCTGGCTCACAGCTCAAACGAGTTGAACGAATCACTGAATCACTCACCCCCTCCCTTGCTGTGCTGAATCATAGCGTAAGGCGAATCACTCACCCCCTCCCTTCTGGCTCACAGCTCAAACGAGTTGAACGAATCACTGACTCACTGACTCACTCCCTCCCTTCCTGTTACGAATCACTCACTGACTCACCCCCTCCCCCCTGGCTGACAGCTTCTTCTTCTTCTTCTTCTTGGTTGGCAACCAATGTTAAGGCACTTTATCGCCCCCTGGCTCACAGCTCAGTGGACATTTAGATGAGAAAATATATGTTTGACACATTTAAGGAAAATAAAAAATAAAATAAAAATTAATAAATGTTCCCTTTAGAATTTTTTTGTTCTTTTTTGCTCTAAAGAAAATAGTTGTTTTCTTTTACAATCATTCATCTTAGCAGTAGGGTTTACATTAAAAGAGAAACAAATTAAGTTTGAGTGAAAATATACATTTTTGCACTCTCTGGTCAACTGACTCAGTGACTCAAATGAATCAAGAAACCCGATTCACTTTGGTGAATGACTCATTAAAACTTGATTCAGTAAAAAGAATCGAATTTACCATCACTAATATAATTATATGATTTGTGTTTTCTTACATGCCTCAGGGAATATAAAGGTATTTACTTTTCTCATTTCAGCATATACAAATACAGTTATAGTAATATTCAGTAATTCAGTAATATTGTAGAAATAAACAACTCTAAATAACCTTTTCATATAATTTAAAACCGCTGTAGTAGCAGGTTAATAAAATAAAAAACAAAAACAACCAGAATACAGATAAGAACTTCATCCCGAGAAAATCTAAGGGAAACTACTATTACCACAGTAAATGTAGTAAAACAACTACAAAAATATTATTATGAAATACATAAACATTATTATATGAATAAAATATAACAAATACAACATTTTAATTGTTACATCAACTCAACCTTAAACCTTTTTTTTAAACTGTAGCAATAGAGATTATTATTAAGAGATAATGTACAAAAATATATTATTTATACTTTCTAACTTAAAAACTGATAAGTTATAGTTACGTTTATACTTCACTGTGTCCGTGACACGTTGAAAACTGAGTAAACAGCCACTTTTTTCTTTATTCACTCGTCTCGCTCCTTCCTCGCACTTGACGAGCTCTTCCGCCGGAAGTAAACATCACGTGACTCTGAAAATCAGCTGATCCTCCGTAGACATCTTTACGAGTCACGACTGCGGCGATCAATTCAAACCGTCTCCTCTGTGATTCTCAGGTACATAAATGGCGCTTTAAAGCTTAAATGTTGGGGTTAATTTCATTTTCTGAGTAATCGCGGTCTCTGTTTTCATTTAGCGGTTTTTATTATTCGTGATTTTTAAATTCTCACTTTCTCCGGCAGGCCCAGGCGGATCTTTGACAACTGCAGCCATGGCGCTGAGCGATGCCGACGTACAGAAGCAGGTAATGAACCGTTTTCACCTATATAAAGACACCATTTTAACGCTTGTTTTCGCTCGTTAAAGAAGCGGCTCGTTAGCCTGTTACAAACCTGAGAAATGCTTTCAGCTGCTGTAGGATTTACAGGAAGTCGGTGTGTCAAAGGAGAATGACATTGAGAGAGCTGCAGTAGGGTTAGCACTGAATTAAACACAAACGGCACCTAGAGGAAAATATTTGGGGTTCTTTAAAGGGGTGCTTTTTTACATAAGATTGACACTTGGGCCCAAATAAGCAGCTGTTTCTGCAGCTGGGACTTAAGGATGTGATACTGAGGGTCATGCATCTCTGCATGATCACATGATGAACACATGCCAGGACCGAAGGAGGAACTTGGAGTGAGTGAGCCACCGTGTTCTCACTGGAAATCTCCTCAAATATGGAAAATAAGTCTAATAAAAAGTTCCCACTGTACACTGTCATGACCAGGTATTTCTATATCAGTTGGCTGTTTGACACACATTAATAATATATTTAATTTTCAACAAATCTTAATATTAGCTACTTTTGCTGTTGTTTAAATGGTTTTGAAACAGCAATTAAAGTGGCAATAAAGCAATTTATACACAAAACAATATATATATTTTTTTAAACAAATGTAATGATGGATTAATAAGTTTTTCTATGTGATACTTTTTATTTGGTGTCAAAAAATATGATAACACATTCTCAAAGGCCAAAGTTTTCCCGTGCATCATGGGGTACCAAGTCATGAAGCAAAAGTGATAATTATGTGGCTCAGCGGTCATCATAGTAACATTTTTGGTTTTGTGGCAGGAAAACTCCCCAGTCCTTAATCCCATTGAGGATTAATTCCTAAAAGGCAGGAGGACGAGCGGAACTTTGAGCTCTGATAAGGCAAGAATGGCTCATTGTCGATCAGAGGAGGGTCAACACTGTAAATACTGACACTGTCCAATATGAAATGCTCATGAGTGTCCCTCACTATATCTTAGAAATGTGTAAAACAATAAGTATAAAAACTAAAGCACTAGATTGTATGAAACACAGAATTTTTGTGAAGCCATTTAGGAGTTTCTAGAAGTGGGCCATTAGGGGGCGACTCTCCTGGTTGCCAAAAAAAACAAAAAAGATTGATGGTTGTATAGAAGTCTGTGGGGAAACAGCTCCTATGTGACCTCAGTGGACACTTTCCTGATGACTTTGTGGGCTCAATTCCTAGTTTCAGGTTACATCGAATAATACATGAAGTTCATTATCTGAATTAATAGAGTTGCTGAACAGTGAGCCCGTGGTTTAAAATTATAGTTCTAATTTCCTCAGTGAGATCCATCCCTCGCTCATCACCGGTTTCTTTGCACAGTTGGTAAAATGACGATGTGAAACAAAATGCACAAACATTTCTCACTGAAGTGATGGAAACAGCCCTGCCTTAATCTCATCTTTACCACCCCAGTAAAGATTTTAAGACGTTCTCTCTACCCTTAATGATGAATTTTGATACCTCATTACATATCTGTAAGGATGTGATTTGAAAACCATTAGAATAGTTTCTGGGTTTATCTAAGAGTAGCTGCATAGGCAGAGACCACCCTCACTAACTCCTGATGCACACCTAGTCATTTTGTTTGTAAGCAGGCCTGAAATAAGACAGAAACTGCTCAGGTCGGGAAAGAAAAAATAAGAGGTATCCCTAATAGGATTCAAAGGAGGAAAGATATAAGAAATCGCTGACATTTTGCTTAATGTACACTGAAAAATAACAAAACTCACTGATATCCTGAAGTATTTGTTAGACTTTTTTGTTTTTTGAAGGTGTCTTTTTCCTATCTCAAACCAGAGATGACACACCTCACACAGACTAATTCTTTGCTATCGTTTTACCAAAAGTTTAAGGACGAGTTTCATTTCCAGTGTATTGCATTAGAAAGGAAAGTCACAAGTTGCATTAGGTGCAAATCTTTTTTTTTTTTTAATGTGAAATAAGCTAAGCATATTTGTCATGAGGGTCTTTGAAGGCTCTGAAAATATCTTCAGATCAACAAAGATCAGATCTAATGTTGTTTAAAGATTAACGTGTATTAGATTTTCCAAAAATCGGATTTGGAGCGCAGTGAAAGTAAAAATCAAAGAAGCTGTTGCTATGGGATCTAAATTTTATGGGTTTTTTAAAAACAGCACAGTCTTGTTTTTAGTCATGTTTTGTTCCCATCCACAGATTAAGCACATGATGGCCTTCATCGAGCAGGAGGCAAACGAGAAGGCGGAGGAAATTGATGCAAAGGTATGAAAACACATACACATCACCACACAGTGCTGTGCACAGATATCAGACTGGATCGAGTTTATGTCTTTATTAGTGAGTCAAAGCTGAGGAAAGAAAGGGAATGGGAACATGTGGACAGACATTAAAGGTCACCTGTAACTTCAAGTTCATTAATCACATGAAGACAATGTTTAGAAGCATCAGGCCTCCTGGCCCCCATCAGACTGTGTCATTACACAGATTTATTTAATTGTTTTGTCTTAAGAGGAGAACAACAAAAGCAACAAACCAGCTAATATATGCAATCAATTATTTTTTAAAAATGCAATGTCCATCAGCGGACAGCGCACATAGAGCGGCTGAAGGCGAGTGTGATTTGTGACAGAAAGATGGCAGCTAGAGTGAAATGTGGTAGTGAGAGCTGCTGTAATGTGTGATTTGGAGACAGTGGCACCACAAAGGTCAGTTTGGAGTTGGCAGAGATGAACTTGCTAAGAGACTGACATTTTAAGAGTGACAACACGGGGCGAGATTAGAACTGAGTACATCAGAAGGACAGCTCAGGTTGAGTGTTTTGGAGACAAAGTTAGAGAGGCAAGGCTGAGATGGTTTGAATGTGACAGAGGAGGATGGTGGAAAAGGGGGCGGATGATGGGAGAAGATCAAAGTAGAAGAATGTCCATCCATCCATGTTCTGCTGCTTTCCAGGCCCATAGATGCTCTCCTCAGCCACGCTTTCTTCCAACCCACATTACTTGTGGTGTTAGGTTGAGGGGGGGGGGGAAACCCATCTGAAAGGGAGAACTGAGAGACCCATTGGAGCTCGTGACCATACAAGTCACCTGTATCATGTAGCTGAGGGTAGAAACGTGAACAGAATGGGAAATCGGCAGCATTGTCACCACAGTCATCTTTACTGTGACATTCTTCCAACTCCTCCACTGACCCAGAGTGGGTTCTTCACCCTTTTCCGGATGAGAGCTATGGCCCCAGGCTAGGAGGTTCCTGCTGTAAACCACTTCAGTGCAAGCTGGAGGTCACCTCAGGGGTGATCAGTGCAGCTCTTGTAGACTCCAACACCAGTCAATCACCATTAGGTGGTGCTGATGCTGCGTGCTTGCATTAAAAGATGATATGAATTGCTCTCATTGTGTCACATATGATGGTCCACAAGTTCCAGCAGCCTCAGGCACTATTTTACCACAGCAAGGAAAGCTGATTATGAGAAGTGTGTGTGTGTGTGTGTGTGTGTGTGTGTGTGTGTGTGTGTGTGTGTGTGTGTGTGTGTGTGTGTGTGTGTGTGGTAACCTTCGTTGTTTAGTGAGGTTCCCAAAATATTTTCATGTTTTTCTTACATTATTAGGCAAGGCACGTTTATTTATATAGCACAATTCAACAGCAAGGTGATTAAAAGTGCTTTACAGAGACATTAAAAAACAAATAAAAAGCATGATTTAAAATGGAAAAAAAAAAAGAAAGGAACAGTAGATAAAATCACTAGTTACAATGTAAGTTTTAAAATTTAAGCTTAAAAGTAAAACAGTGCTGATTTGGTGCTTTATTCAAATGCAGCTGAGAACAGTGTTTCAGCTGATCTGAGGCTTTCTGGGAGTTTGTTCCAGATATATGGAGCATAAAAGCTGAATGTAGTTTCTCCATGTCTGGTTCTGACTCTGGGAACTGATAAAAAACCGGATCCAGATGACCTGAGGGATCTGGAAGGTTCATACTGGGTCAGGAGGTCACTGATGTATTTTGGTCCTAAACCATTCAGAGCTTTATAGACCAGCATCAGAACTTTTAGAATTAGAGTAAAATATTCTTTTTAGATGTCATTCTTTATGTGAAAAAGATTTCTGTTTGCCATGTATTCCTCTGAGTTATGCGTGTCTCTTCCTGCAGGCAGAAGAAGAGTTCAACATTGAGAAGGGCCGCCTGGTCCAGACCCAGAGGCTGAAGATAATGGAGTACTATGAGAAGAAAGAGAAGCAGATTGAGCAACAGAAGAAAATGTGAGTCGTGGCGAGACATCACAGGACACATCGTGCCCATCCCTTCTTTCCTTCCTCCTTTTAATCTGGCCTTTTTAAGAACAAAGAAACTGCTGTAATGTGACAGGGTTTCTGTAATTTTATTTAGCCACTTCACCCGACAGTACCTCCTCTGTGACCTGCCTCAAACAGTGTGCAGGGTTAAGAAAAGAGAAAACACAGTCTCACTTTGGGATATAAGCAGGACCAATGTGTGTGTTATTTGTCTGCTTAACAGTCAGATGTCTAACCTGATGAACCAGGCTCGACTGAAGGTGCTGAAGGCCCGTGATGATATGATCTCGGTAAGTCTCTGTCATCATACGAAAGATGGGCTGGTTAAATATCACAGCTGAGAGTACAAACAGAAGAGATCAGGTGTGTTTTTGTACCCTCAGGAAATGCTGAATGAAGCTCGCCAGCGGCTCGCTAACATTGCAAAAGACCCGGCCAGGTATTCAACTCTAATGGACGGACTGATCTTACAGGTTGGTTTATACGCCAAGGCCTGTCCGCTTACATCCCACTGACCAATGAAGTTTACTCTGTAAAACAGCTATTTTCATCTATTTAAGAGCAGCAGGATCCCCATGTGTGTCCCCAGAATGTGAGAGGGGGGCTTTGACCCTGCCATAATAACATCACTGCACTGTAAACACAGGGATACACACACTCTCAGCATAAAGTCCGAATGTGTTTTCCCTCTGAAGTGAAAAATAAAACTCTTAATGACATCTGAAGTTGATTTCACAAAGTTTTCAGCTTTTTTGTTGTTGTTGTTTTTGCTTAAATTCAATAATATCAGCAGTTATTAAATAAAAATGGGCCTAACACTCAGCCCATACGTTACTGTATATCTCGTAGTTGCATCAGTTATTTTTGGACAGATTGCCTGATGCTGCAATGCACGTGGATTCTTTTAATTATTGTCCTTGTGACTTCAAGTTTTCCCTTCAAATTTATGTAATGAGTCACTTCAGGGGGGGCGGGAGGGTCAAGATCTCTGTCTAAATAAATAAATAAATCTGGGTAAATTCCCAGATGATTAAACATGCAACTGTTTTGCTCGTAATACCTGAAATGAGTAAAAAAAAAAAAAATCAACAGCCTATTTATGCAAGATAATTCATAATTTTATTGGGGGGGTTATATTGGTTGAGTCTGATTATTGGGAGGGTCATAACCCCCCTCGAAATTACGCCCCTACTCTTGTTAAATCCCATGTTTTAATTGTGAGGTACCACAAGACACAGGACTAAACACAGGACTATTTATAAAGCATTCAGGTAGCCTCTAGGTATTAATAAACCAGTGTGGAAGTGCCTTAAATCTACCACCAGGGGGCGACTCTTCTGGTTGGAAAAAAGAAGTCTGATTGTATAAACGTTTATGGGAAAATTAACCTATTTACTTGAATTATGAGCTTAGTAAGCCTGTTTCTAGTGAAGTTCTGAACCCAATTGATGAATGTAAGTCTTAGTTAGTACAACATGGTCCCCTGGTGGTTACAGCCATCTTGAATCTTCAGTCTCTGGTCTAGATAAGTGTAATCAAACAGTTTTTCAATAAATCAAGCTTTGTGAATGTAATAATAGTCTTTGCTAAAACAGTTTTAGACTGATATAGATTCAACTGTCTGATAATTCTGGAGGATTTACATTGTGCTGATCCTAAACTTTATTGTATGATACAGAAAGGTTTTCATGATATAAAAATGTTTGACAAATATTTGTCATTCTATGCAGATATTTAAAAACTAAAATAACATAATAACCGTCTCTCATCAGGGGTTTTACCAGCTGCTGGAGCCCAAAGTGACCATTCGCTGTCGTAAACAGGACATACCGCTGGTGCAGGTGAGTAAAACAGAAGGTGTATCTTTACCCTTTTTACCCTGCAGTGCAGTATCACCTGACCTGCTGTGGGCAGTGTGGGGGGAAAACCCAGTTTCAAAGTTATCATGTTTAATGATACATGTTCAGTGACTGAAGGGAAATTTTGTGCTGATCCAGTTGTTTGTATCAGATGAAATCTCATCCCAAACTTCCTTGTACCCTTCAGGCATCCATCCAGAAGAACATTCCCATATATAAAGCAGCCGTGAAGAACAACATTGAGGTCCGCATTGACCAGGATAACTTCCTCTCCCCTGACGTGTAAGCAGAATCACATTTGAAAGACAAGGGGAAGTTCTCTTGAAAACTTAGCCACCTCTTAATTTGAGATCAAAATTCCAAAATATTTCTGCATGCAGGTCTGGAGGTATTGAGATCTATAATGGAGACGGGAAGATCAAGGTGTCCAACACTCTGGAGAGCAGACTGGACCTCATGGCTCAGCAGGTAGGAAATGCATATCTTATCATTTTATCTTTCTTGTTTCACACATTGTAAATACACTAGTCTACTCTAACTGGACATTATTCTGTTTACATATAACAAACTTACATTTTAAATCATAGTCACACTGGTGGCATGGTGTTAAATTCTTAAAATGTACGCAACATAGAAAAAGTAAAATAGTATTCTTAACATGCATTTGAAAAAATGACTTTGCTTTAATACCAAACTTCATTTTTCAGTGCAATTTTTTTTTCTGTTTATTTTTTAAACTTTAAAAAGACAGACAATGCTTATATTTGAAGAAATGTATGAGGCTTTTAACAAATAAACATTACCTTCTTTGAGACATGTCACTATATTTACCAATATAAAGGGTATGAAGATGGTTACCAAATCGTTGTAGGGTAGTTTTTCATTTTAAAGTTAATATCAGTGTGTTTAAAAGAGGTGAGTGATTTATTTTTTTTTCCTAAAAATCAGTGAAACTACACTGTAGTCACAGGAAATGGTCATGCACTTCATCCAGTAATATACTAAATAAAAACAGAGTAAAAAGAAGTGACTTTATGCTATTAACTGTACATAAAACAGGAAAACGAGAAGTTTTGTAGTATTTCTTTTTCATTAGTATTGCACATTTACAGAGGTGGCAGAGAACAGAGGTATGACAGATGGTGTATTAGCAGAATATTCCATATATTCAATTTTAGTGATTTGCCTAATCAGCTTGTTAGGTGACAGAAAATTTTAGGATTGTGCAAAAGTCTTGAGCCACCCATTTTTCTCTATATTTTGCTTTCAAGGAGCCACAGTTCTCCAGGCTTTCTGAAGTTCTGTCAAAGGTTTTCTTTGGACATTGGAAGCTTTTTCACTCATTTTCAGTCCTGCACCTGACAATTTCTTCTTCCTTTTTTTTTTTTTCCTTAAGCCACTTAACAAGAACCTGTGAATCACACATAAGAAGGACACCTAGCCCAAGTGAAGAACCAGTGTTGTCTGCATATAACAGATAAACTATATAGTCCCAAATAACAGTTGTCTCAAGGTGCTTATTATTAAGAAAGGGAAAACTGAGAAAAGGTTGAGTTATGCCAAATTACTCAAGAGCTGGACTGAAAATCCAGTGGCAACAGGTCTTATGGAGGTGAATCCAGATTTTAAATTTTTGGTTTAAATTGTATCGTATATGTCCGGAGGAGGTCTGGAGAGAAGTACAACAGAGAGTGTCTATAGCCATCTGTAAAGCACAATGAAGGTTCTGTCAGTGGTGTTGGAGTTCTGTTTAAAATTGATGCAATTATGAATGCAGAAAAGTAGAATTAGATTTTGATCCACCATCCAGTACCATGTGGAAGCATCTGACCGGCAACAGCTTCATTTTTCTGCATGACATTGATCCTAAACACACAGCAAAAACAAACCTGGATAGAGAAGCACACAGTGGAACATTTTCAGTCATGGATCAGACTCCAGAGTCCAGACCTCAACATTATTAAAGTAGTGTGGGATCATCTTAACAGCCAACATCCAGAAAAGAGCTTTAAATGTCCTTCAAGAGGCCTGGAGAACTGTTCCTGAAGACTGCTTTAAAGAGAGTTCAGGCTGTGAAGAAGAATAAAGGTTGTCACACTAAATACTGACTTTCAAGTTCATTGTACAAACTCTGTTTTTACCTTATTTACTGTATTTCCACCTATTTTTCCATTTTTCTGGGTCAACATAAAGAAATTAGGAGGGGCTCAAGATTTTTGCACAGTACTGTAGTTAGTTCTAGCTTTACTTTCTCAAATATGCGAGGAGTAAATTGAACGTCTTCTCATTTTAGATGTTTGGTCATTCAATAAAAATGTAAATGTCTCCTCGGGTTTTCGGTTTTATAAAGAAAGTTACTCTGAGATGACGGTTGTTGGCTTATCCTGTCACTCTGTTTGTAGATGATGCCTGAAATCCGAGTGGCTCTCTTTGGTGCCAACCCAAACCGGAAGTTTATGGACTGAGACCCTCTGCTGTACGAGAGAGAGAAACACTCCTTTTAATTTTTTATTTTGTCATATAAAAGACATCATTCCTTTGTCTGTGAAATTTCTGACGCAAAAAACATGTTGTTGTGTGATGTATTGCTGTATTTTTTCCGTGCATTAAGGGACATGATAGATGCTGCAACTCAACATTACAGATGTGTACAGCTGTAAGCACTGGTTTGCTCTGCTGCTCCCATTCATGGGCCTCAGTTTACACTGATCAGTCAGGGAAGACGGGATCGGGTGACTGGCTGGATGTTAAACAAGTCCTCTAACTGGATTAGTTTCATGACAAACATAGCATCTGTGTCACGGTTTTCCCAGTTTCATTACCCTCTGCACCACATTACGGGTTGCATGGAGCATTGTGTTGATAATAGGTGTCTGCTCCAGGCAATCACACATATATATACATATATAGGCTCGCGCACACACAAAAATGGAATCCATAGAAACAAAACTGAAGGTTGGATATGATCTTAGAGTTAATTTATTCATGTTACATCAACTGTACCATATCCTCCTGTCATGAATTAAAGGAGTGGCTGATATCATTCCAGAGGGTGCCCTGTATGTATATGAGGTTTCCAGATTAAATTATATGTATGTGTGTGTGGTGGTTGTTTGTTTTGATTTCTCATCCTTTTCCTTTTTGTTGTTTTTTGATTGTCTTAAATTCAAAATGTTTTATTGTGGGAATATGTATAAAGTATAAAATCTGAACCATTAGTATTTCCTCTCTCTTCGTTTTTGACTCGCATATTGTTCTCGCAGCTGAATGATCTCCAGTCTTTCCCATTTATTTTGCAACACTGGCCATTCATGCTTCATTCATTAGTTTATCACATGGTATTAGTCAGACAAAAATGTCCCAATTATCCGGTCGCTCCGAGTATTTTTCCTGACATTCAAGAGTTTCTTGTGGAAAACAAGCCGAGCATTTAAGGAGACGGTGGAGAGACACAAGACGCTGCTTCTTGTAAGTATGTTCTTTTTAAAAAGGAGTTAGATTTGCCTTTTAAGATTTGTCTTCATTTGTCACTGTTACCGAGAGCTGTGTGCTGCTTTCGTTACCTCTTATGCATAATAAATGTGATCCAGAAAGTAAAATGGTTACGTTAAAAAGTTTAATTTGTTCATCTGGATACAGCGTTCTCAGCATCAGAATTAACAGAATCAATTTTCTGGGATTTCCTTACCTGGATTATTGAGCATGTCTCAAAATAAATCAGTTGAGTGAGGCTACAGCCTAGAATCTGTCAGCACTGTGTCAGCATGTTATAATCCTTAAGACCCTGTAACAAGCTTTAAATTTATTCAGTTACTATTAAAGCTACAAAAACTTCTTCAGTGACAGTATTCGTGTCTTTCATGGAGTATCTTCTCATTTCCAGCACCAAATACAGCCTGCTCCTTTCAAGAGTGAGAACATGTTGTTCTAGTAGGGATACAACACCCTCTGGTGGCACACAAGGACATGGTGATCTCATTCCTCTGGGCTGTGGTCACTTATGTGCCCCTTCTGTGGTTTGTGAGGGTGACTGAAGGGATGCCTGACCCCGCTCAGAGGGACCTGCTGATGCGTCAGGAGGCATCCAGGCAAACGGGAGGACGAGTGGTGCTGACAGCGGCCGAGCAGAAGCTGGACGCTTACCTCCATCGATTGAAGGAGCAAGAGATGTCTGCCACACCTTTTCCTCCTGCTTTGCATTTCTTCAAAGCAAAACCTCTCATTGAGAAGAGCCCAGTCTTCAAACTGCTGCAAAAGATGCCCAAAGGTGATGTTAAAGCTTTGGCTGGCCTACTGCATCAGTCCACCAGAAACGGATGCAGGAGCTTAGAAGGTCAAGGGGACCAGAAACAAATCTAATGCTGTTATTGTTTATTTTGGCATTTAAAGGTCATGGTCATTGTGACCTCAGGTTAATCCTAAATGTGGACTCAAGGATAAAGTGATTAGATTTTGGCAGACAAAGAATAAAAGGTAAAGCACTGCAGCAATTCTCAAAAGTCATATTTCTGGTCTCCTTTACGTCACAACTGCGCAGCATGCCCAGGCTGGATTTTACCTAGGCTTTCTTTAATACCTTTCACTGATATTTCATATACTGTAGTGTGCTGTATTAGCAATGGAGAGAAAAATATATGATTTGGGGAAAAAATTAATAAGAGGAATGCAGATGTGGTGCTTGATGTCTAATCCAATAGAGGTTGTTGAGAAAAGCAAAGATAAGGAGACTGAGACTAATAAAATATTAAACAAAATCACTAGAAACTGTGAATTATTTTAGTTTTTCTTAGATTTATCAGGTGTGGGAGGCCTTTAATATTCCTGCACCCTAGGGCCTGTCTTACAAGTCATCCATGATTACTTTCAGTGTTTGTCTAAGTTTGAGGTTACATCTTGGTGTTTGGGTGACAGGTGCAGCCCTCCACATCCACAGCTCCTCTCTGGTCAGTGTTGAGTGGCTGGTGAAAAACGTCACCTACAGACCTAACTGCTACATCTGCTTCACTTGGGACAACTCGGTCCGCTTCCAGTTCTCAGCTCGCCAGCCCTTCCCACGCTGGGACTGCTTCTACTGGCAACTGCTCGAGACCTTGAGAGCCAAAATAGGAGATCCTACTGGCTTTGATAACAGGTTAGGTAACATTTAACCCTCTCCTGAACATGTAAAGTCAAGCTGTAGTGGGAGAACTTAACATTGAAAGGTCGTTTTTGGGTGGTTTACAGTTTAATGCAGCATCTCACTCTGTTCACCGAGGATCCAGATGGTCAATACCCAAGCCAAGACGTTGTGTGGGGGAAGTTTGAGAAAGCCTTCATCGCATCTGCGGGCTTAGTCACCCATGCTCCAGTCCTGAAGGATTATTTTTATAAAGGCCTAGAGGAGCTTCACCGTGACAACATCCTGTATCTGGAACTGAGGAGCGGTCTCTCAAGGGTTTGTTTGTTTGTTTGTTTACACCTGATCCTTGCAGCGTCAGCCTGTGCTAAACAGCTACATCAGTGGCAGCGGTATATCCGACATTTCTGCATTTCTAACTGAAACCTTTTTGTGTTGCAGACATACGAGCTCGATGGAACTATTCACGATAAGTTCTGGACTCTGAAAACATTTCAAGAAGTTACAAAGAAATTTATAGGAGACCATCCAGACTTTCTCGGGGCTCGTATCATAATTTCTGTCCACAGGTAAAATATATCATAGAGAGGGCTTCTCTCACATTACGCTCCATTTTAAGTGACGACCGAGGCTCTCTAAGCATTGCACAAATTATTAGCTTCATTATTATAATGCTGTGGAAAAGTTCACAGAGTCTATGTATGCCTTTTCTGTGTCCTGTTTTCCTCCCTTCACCACCAATCTGGGCTGCCCGTCCCTGAGCCCAGTCCTGCCAGAGGTATCTTCCTGTTAAAGAGTTTTTCCTTCCTATTGTCACCAAGTGATTGCTCATAGAGGCTCATAGATGGCTTCACCCTGAGAAAGAGCACTACGGATGCTTTGAGTGTTGATGCAGAAGAGCAGGCTGAAGGTCAGATGGCACTTCACTGTTTCTTTCTAGAAAAAGCAGATGATGAGTGCCAAGAGAGGAACTGTGACACTGTATGAGGAACTCAGGAGTGACAGATATTCAAGGTTGGGTGAGACTGCATTGGGGATGTGCTCTGAACCCCTTCTTGTTTGCAGTGGTGAAGGACAGGTTGACATTGTGACATTGTGGTCTGTTGTGAGAGTAGGGAACAGTTTAAAGAGACCCTGGAGAGGTTCAGGTATGCACTGGAAAGAAGAGGAATGAAAGTCAGTGAGACAGGTGGAAGGTGAACAAGATATATAACTAGTGAAGGTGGATTAGTTCATATACCTGAAGTCAGCTATGCTATTAGAGGTTTAAAAGAGTGTCAGGGGTGATGTGTGACAGAAGAATAGCAGCGATAGTGAAAGGGAAGGTTTACAAGACGGTAGTGGCAGACAGGAGACAGGAAACCAAGCTTAAGGTGGCAAATTGAAGATGCTCAGATTTTCATTGGGAGTGACGAGGATGGATTAGAGTACACTAGAGGGACAGCTCAGGCAGTGCGGTTTAGAGACAAGGTTAGGAAGGTGAGGCTGCAATGGCTTGGATGTGTGCAGAGGAGGGATAGTGGATATATTAGACAAAGGATGTTGAACTGGATGTTGCCAGGCCAGTAGCTGGTGTGACAAAAGAAGATGCTAAGGCAAATTTACAGATCTGGACTCTTAAACTGTAGTGGCATGCTGTTGAATTACATGCAAAAAATTATCAAAAGTGCAGGATTTTTAGGTCCACAGTGATGTAGTTGGATGGGTCATTTCTTCTTCAGCCCAGAGGATGCCACATTTGTGATTTTCAAAAAAAGCTCAGATTATTCAGACTGCAGGACAGTTTTTACACCCCTTCAGTCCATCTAAAAGGCATGGGCTCAAAAAAGGCAGCAGTGTTTATGGATGTTGTTCATAAATGTTTTCTGTTTCTTGTATCATAGAATTTTGGATCAGTGGAAGCAGTGATGAGTGTTGTTGGTACACTACCCCCAGAGAGACAAGGATAGGCTTTAAGCCTTATCCGTTGTATACAGAGATTTCTCTGGATTCTCTGAATCTTTTAATAATATTTACACAATTTTGATTTTTTTTTTCAACTGGAATATTTCATCATTTAGTCTTTCACAAAGTGGTGAACCCCTCCCCTTCCCTTTTTAACTTGTGAGATAAGGAGGTATGAGTAATTTTAGAGACAGTTATGCTACTAATTACTCTCATGAGTTGTGAGACAGCACACTAGCTGTTTATGTGCATATATTTTACTATTATGCAACTTTTCCAGGGTTTTTTTTTTCTGACCCTGTCTCAATATTTTAAAAAACACGTGGAATGAAGTTCAAAACGAGCTTTTATTTTACAACATATTGTTGTTGTTTTTTTAATATTATGTATTTTTATTTTTTATCTGTCTTCAGTTAAATGTAAAGAATTCAGTGATTTTCAAGTATCTCCACTGGAAATGTAGTTTTACTTAAGTAGTTTCATTTTCAAAAGTATCAAAAGTACTTATGAGATAATAGCCTTGTAACCAATGTATGTGCCTCCAAATTACTTCCCACCACTTACTTCCAACCGCTGGCAGGACATTTTTACAGATCTTCTTTTCAGTCACCAAACTCATGTTAAATAAAAAGGAGGCAAGATGTAGTGATCTCCAACAACTACTTTAAGTCTAACTGTGTTCCAGTTTGGAAAAAAAATAAACGATAATTCAATATATTATCTCAAATCATTCGTCTTCCTGTTTTCTTGCAAAGGAAGCAGTCACAAAGTCCAGTTATTAACGGGACAGTCCATTCATTTGATAAATCTAAACACATGAAAAAGGGACGTATAATGATTTCTGCAGCTGTGACGGAGTTCTGTTAAATCCTGATGTCGTGTTAATCCGACAGAAAGCACGTTACAATTTGGGGATGTAAAGTTTGGGAGCAATCTGAAGTCACTGAGACAAGTTTGATAGCATGACTGATATCCTAACATCTGTGAAGTTCATGTTGAATTTTTTATTTTTTTAGCTTTGCTGGCAGCAGACTGAAATATACATATTAAACTTTGTAGAGATACTCAGGGGCTCCAAAAGGATTAAACCTGATTTGGTGATACCCTGACTTTTTTTTCAATATAGCACCAACTGCCACAAAATTGGATTAAGACATTCATTTTTAGGTCAAGTTTTACTTTAAAGTAACCATTTAATTCAATCTTAAAATGTGCATGTGTCATTTTACTGGTTTAGATTCAGCATGCGCCTCAAAGCACCACTAGAGTAAGCGGCTATGACCATCTACTTGTAAGTTCCCCGTTTATTTTCCTGGACAGCTCTGTTAGGAAAACCTGCGCTTAAGTGCTAATAAGGTTTATCACCTGTTTTTAACATTAGAGACTGATTTTTCTCAGGCAGGCATCTTGACTTCTAAATCTTGATGTAAAATTAATCATTTTGTTGTTTGTGAGTCTTAGAAAGTACTGTCCTCTATGTCTGTTGTTCCTTTCTTCAGAGCTTTGAGTATATCTGAGGTCAAAGCTGCTGTAAAAGAGGCCATTCAGCTTCAAAAGGACTTCCCAGATGTCGTTGCAGGATTTGACATGGTAAGAAGTGACCCGTATACTTCAGCCTCAACTTCTTATAAGCTCTGAGTCCGGAGATCATTTATCTGCTTATTGGAGACCGTGTGGAGTTTACATGTCTGTGTGACTTTTCTGCTCTTCTTGTATTATCCCTACAATCCAAAGAAATGCAGGTTAACTCCTGATTCACCTTAGATGTGAGCATGAATGGCTTTCTGTCTCTCTTCATACGACTGACTGTCGGCTCATGCAGGCTGTACCCTAGAGTAACATTACTAATTAACCTTATGGTTTGCAGGTTGGACGGGAGGACAGCGGGAAGAGTCTTTGGTTCTTCAGAGAGGCCCTGTCTCTGCCAGCTGAACTTGGTGTCAGATTGCCGTACTTCTTTCATGCAGGGGAGACAGGTGGGGGGATCAAAAAGCATAAAGCTCATTATACCATGAGTAATTCTACTCATTAAAAAAATTCTTTTGAAATGTACTGTACGCTGTATTTGTGTGCATGTGTATAGATGACGAAGGCACAGACACAGATCAAAATATTCTTGATGCCCTTCTATTCAACACCACGCGCATTGGCCACGGCTACGCTTTAGCGCACCATCCGCTTGCCAAAGAACTTTCTAGGAAAAGAAATGTGGCTGTGGAGCTTTGTCCCATCTCAAACCAGGTAAGATCATTTACTACTATTTAGTATGGATGACACGACCTCCGACCCACAGCTTGACTGTGTTGTGCCGAATACCTTTAAAGCCACCAGAGCAGAAGACGTTGCTGTGATGTGTAGCGTCTTCGTGATGTAGGATTAACACTCTATAAAACAATCTAACTTTAAGAAGAGAGCACCTTTAATGTTATGGACAATGCAAGGTGATATACCTGTAGAGTGCTGTGAAAAAGCACTTGCCCCCTTTTTGCATATTTGTCACACTTTTAAATATTAGACAACAATAACCTAAGTAAATTCTAAATATCTTTTCAATGATGATTTCATTTATTAAGAGAAAAGTTATCCAATTGCCCTGAAACCTAATAACTTGTTGTGTCTCCTTTGGCACCAAGAACTGCAATCAAGTGTTTGCAATAACTGACAATGAGTGTTTTTACATGTCTGTGGAGGAATGTTGGCTCACTCTTCTTTGCAGAATTGCTTTAATTCAGCCACACTGGAAGGTTTATGATCATGCCAAAGCCCCTCAATCGTATTAAGTCCGGACTTTGACTAGGCCACTCCAAATCCTTTACATTGTTTTTTTTTTGTTGTTGTTGTTGTTGACATTTAGATGTGGACTTGCTGGTTTTCTCCTTGGAAGTCTCCCATGGATGCACAGTCTCTTTCTTAGTGTGACCTGACCTTAACTGAGGAGAGTGAGGTCTGCAGTTCTTTAGATGTTGTTCTGGGTTCTTTTGTGGCCTCTAGAATCAGTCATCAGTGGGTCTTTGGTAGTAGTTTAGTAGCATTTTCTTAAATATCGTTACAAACAACTCAGCTCATACGTAGGTTGATAAACTTTCCAAGTCAAGAACAAATGTAAAACTAAGAAAAATGTTAACTTGTCATAAAAATCTTTAATTTATAAATTATATCTTGCTACCAAAGACAAAACTTAATACTGGTGTCAAACGTTAAGCCTGATTAAATTGAAATTTAAACTGCAACCACTAAAAGTCAGCTGGTACAACGGCAAGAAATGTCGACTGAATTAACATGATTTAAAATTGTAAGATTATCTAAATCTAGCAGGTGTTTTAGAGGAAGCTTAAAGATTAAATGCCTAAAAGTCAGGAATTGATGACTCATTTTAAATAAAAGTGAAACAGAAATATACACGTCACATTAATGACCCGTTAGCACTGCCATAAAATACACACAGTATGTACCTGTGTTTATACATAACTTTGTTATGTTTCACCTCTGACCTGCAGGTGCTGAAACTGATTTCAGACCTCAGGAACCACCCTGCCACTGTGCTGATGTCAGAGGGTCACCCGATGGTCATCAGTGCCGATGACCCGTCCCTGTTTGGCACCACAGGCCTCTCCTATGACTTCTATCAAGCATTCGTGGGCATCGGAGGGCTGAAAGCAAACCTGGGCACGCTCAAAGAACTGGCTGCAAACTCCATCACGTCAGAATAATTTCACTGTCTTTCTTTCATTCATGTTTTAGCATTAAGCCTTCAAAGAAAACAAGATGGGCTCAAAATGAGGTGGCCAACATCTGATGACAGTTTTTAATCACACGATCTTTGAATGGGCATGAATTAAATTATACAAATCAATAAATTTCAGTCCAACATACACTCAATATTTCTTACCCCTCAATAAACATGAAGCAACAGTTCTCAGGAATGCAATGGAAATATATCGAATCAAAGCTTTATTTATTTTAATAAAGTAAATTAGATTCCATTAAATTTAACATTTTCCTTAGAAAATGTAGCTATAATTAGTTAAAGTCAGCATTACGAGCATACCTGTTTTTGAGTGCTCGAGGACGACTAAACTCATACTCATGTCTCCGGCTATGAGAAACAGTATCCTCCAATATGATGTTCAGCACAATGCTAACACATGGAGTTACTCATGTTTAATAAAATGAGAGCCAAGTGTTCAGATAATGTCCTTGTTTATTTGTCAGGACAACAAATAATGTTCATGTTCGTGTTGGAATTGCATTTTTGAAGCAACTTTTAAGTCTCTCTAAGCTGATTTTCACATTAAAAAAACATGAATATTTGTATTAATATTAAGAAAGCCTTTGGTTTTAAGCTTTTAAGGCCAGTTGCAATAGGTTTCTTCTCATTAAATGTTTCTTCTTCTTCCTGCAGGTACAGCTCACTCCCAGCTCATCTGAAGGATTCAGGTCGTGCCATGTGGCAGAAAAAGTGGGACACCTTCATCTCTGCCAATTTATAAATGCCAAGTGATATTAGATCCTGACTGACTTGAATGACTGAATGTTTGTAGTATCACTAGGGTAAATATTCATAGACCTTTAGCAGACTTTATTTAAAAAAAGATCAAGGCTATTGGAGTCTCTGTTAACAGTAAGACTAAGAGTTTGACGGCATTGGCAGGTTGGTGCTGTAAGTATCTTAGTAGCTTTTTCGGTCCTGGAGCAATCACAAAGAAGCTTTACAAGAGACCAGCTGACAGTGGGGGGAGGTTTGGTCAAGTTTGTCATGCACAGCTAGTCTTTTGGCTTCATAATACCAAACATGTACAGGGCAACTGTTCACAAGGAAATTTCTGTATTCAAAACAAACAAGAAAATGTTTCTTTATAGTTCATGCACATACATACGTATAGACATACATACATCTAATGTAAATACAAAAAAACTAGAAGAAAAAATGTTTCACTTTCTTTCTCAGTGACTCGCTTCAGAAACCTTGTTTCTTTTTTAAATAATGATGTAACGAAATATCTTTCTTTGACACGAGGTTCACTTTTTGTGCAATAACAGCTCATTATCTTCTGAGACCTGCCCAGCAGTCTCTTAGTGGTCTTTGATGAGATTTTGTATATTCCAGCTCTGACCGGTGCACTGCTGGACGACGAGTTTGTAAAAGCCAACTTCATCCTGCGCAATTTCTAGACATCGCTTTGTTTTTCTGTTCTGGATGGGTCCTCCCTGCAAATAAACA
Source organism: Pelmatolapia mariae (assembly GCF_036321145.2). Lineage (NCBI taxonomy): Eukaryota > Metazoa > Chordata > Actinopteri > Cichliformes > Cichlidae > Pelmatolapia > Pelmatolapia mariae. The sequence continues at coordinate 14,574,708 of NC_086242.1, forward strand.
CATTTTATTGTCTCCTTTTCTTCTCCAGACATTAGTGACTGGCTTCCATGTGACCTCAGATTTAGCTGATTTTTTTTTTTATATATACACACAATAATGTCACCATATTTAGCGAGGCTGTAGCTCAGCAGGGTGGTGGTTCGAGCCCTGGCTGCTCCAGTCTGCATGCCAAAGTATCCTTAGGCAAGGTACAGAACCAACCCAAGTTGCTCTCGGATACATCCATCAGTGTGAATGTTAGATACAAAGCACTTAAGCATAGAAAAGTGCTGTGTGACTGGGTGAATGAGGGATGTTGTATAAAGTACTTTGAGTGCTCAGAGTAGAAAAGTGCTACATAAACAAGGATATTTGCCTTGTAAATTTACCTTAATGCTTTGAAAATTTGCTGCAGCACAGGCCCTCAAAGTATAATACTTGGTTGAAATTAGGTTTTTTTCCCCCAACATTTATTAGCTTTCGTAAGTATATCCGATAGCCAACTAAGATTTTCAGGAATGAAAAACACATTTAAGCTAAGTTAACAGACTACCATCAAATTAATTTTACATCCACTCCAAAAACTTTTCTATTGATCATCAGTGTCATTGAATATATTGATATTGTCTCTGCTCCGAGACACCCAGACCTCTCTGCCCTGAGGCCTCCTCCATTTAATCTACTTTAATCTCATGATATTTAGTTGAATCCAACAAAGAATTTAGATGCCTCAGAGCAGTGGAAGCATTCTTGATTAATATTTTATAGACTTGTTTTATTTCTCAGAGAGTGAAGTTTTGTTTGTCTTTTTCAAATGTGTTTGGGAGCAGCTGAGCACCATGATGAACAGGATTAATAGAGTTTCCTGAAATGAAAATGAATGAAATATTGTCTAAAGAAAAAGTCAACAGGTTTGAAGCTTTTCTGGCTCAAGATTCATCATGATTCACAGGTTAATACGTAAAAAAAAAAAAACCCTGCAAACCAGCACCTACTAGGTGATCAAATTTCAGTAGCTGAGCTTATGCCTCAGTGTGGACAAAAAGACAAAATAAATAAATAAAAAAAAAAATCAGCAGATTCTGAGTGGGTCAGGCGGCAACTTCCCTCAGGTTCTATATTTAAAAACTGAAATATTTACCTGTTTAAAATCCCACAGCATGTGAAAGTCTTTCTGTTTGGCTATTTTGCAGTCATACAGCCCCGGGTAGAGTCCACTGACAGGGTCCACCAGACAGCGGTTGCTGTTGTACTTATGAGATTTGATCCCGCCAATGTAGAGTTGTCCATCAGAGAGATAAAAACAGTTCTAAACCAAAGAACAACAATTACCTACAAAAACAAAATCACCACCTGTTTGCAAGCATTGAATCTCTAAACATACTTGAGGCGAATAGAAGTGGCATCCATACAAGATGGGTGTGTTTCCTGGCATCGGGCCTTGGTCAACACAGAGTTCTGGCTTCAGATCATTTATCATCTGCCAACAAAAGCATAAATAAACTGGAGCAGCTTTCATTAGAAAGAGCACAACGTGTATCCAGCAGACAAGTCCAGACACCATTATTAGTAAAAGTTAAAGAAACCAGGTGCAGAAACACATTTTAGTTAACTGATATAAAAATAAAAGTGATCCAAACTGAAACGACATTATGAGTTTGCAAAACTAACAAAAAGTATTTGTCAGTGAGGCCAAATTTACTAACCAAACAAGGATCAAGAGGCAAATTATAACATGAAGTATTGTGTTTGTATTGTAATACCTTTTCAAAACTTCAATAAAAATACTCCCAACACTGTATTCTTTTTTAAGTAAATGAGTAAACTGACTCTGGAACTAAAAAAAAACAACCCAAAAAACCAAAAAAACCCCTCTAACTTTAAATTAATTCTCAATTAGAAAAGGTGGGAGTTTGCTAATACTGCAATGCCACTGTGCCAAGATTCAGTGCAATTAAATATTGGCAGAAGCACCACCAAGAGGGAGTTCCTTGAGAGCATTAATGGAAAGTTTGCTTTACAGATGCTCTCACTATGAAACACACCCTGGATAAAAACAAAGTAAAAGTACGTAATATTCTCCAGTGAATGAATCTATTGTAACTGTGAGACATCTTGATGTATCCCCATGAAAGTCTTCAAATAAAAAAACTAATATGATAAGCGTAAAAAAAACAAAAGTTGCTTAAAGCTTCTTTGCTGCTGGTGATGGCTGCCCATGTTGTGTGCTGATCTTCATCGTGTAATAGGGACTAACATGTGTGTGAATTTTAACTTGCTGCAGCATCTTGTAAGAATTTTTTATGTCACATATGACTCCTTAGAGGCCAGCGCATAAGCCTGAATCATTTTATAAAGCCAACAAAGCTGACTTGACAAGGCAGAGAAGCTTGCCTTGCATCAATTAAATATTAACTAAAAATTAACTTTGTAATGTTAAATAATTTATTTCTGGCTAAAAATACCACCATAGATCATGATTAATAGTGTGCTGGAACTATTTTAGACTATCCATGTAGCATTTTCATTGCTATGAAGTTATATTAGCAAGCGACCTCAATCACAGACTGTATAAAAAAAAGATGGATTTTGCTTCTGAGTCTGAAAACTGGCTCCTTCACTCTCTGACCTCAGTAAACAGGTTTATGGTCTCAGTCACAAGTTTCAAGTCCTGTTTACTTTACTGTTACCACCCTAACACAAAGCCAAAACTGCTCAAGTCGAGGTTTTATAACAGAACCTCGCAACCATCACAATAACTACATCCATCTTTTATATACAGTCTAGGGAAATAAATCTAAAGGTATGACAAAGAGTTTGTATCTAAACTACTTTTGGCTTCTATTGTCAAATTTGGCCACATATTTGATGGACTCCCTAATACAACCCTGGAGATGACGTGTCTCTCCAGCTAAGACAAACCAGCGAAAACAAATGTGTTAACCACTACACCATTGGAGGCCCAGCTAACCTCAACCACTCACGACAGTATGTTGCACAGTCTATCACTAGCAAAATAGCTAAAAGAAGACAGTCCTGGTCAGTTCTTTTGTTACAATCCAACATAGCAAGTAAGTGGCTAAATTAGACTCACAAATATTGTTATCTGTTTTTGTTTTTTTTGTCAGTATGGCAAGTTTTTGTTGGAGTATCTAAGCTAACTTGAGCCATTTTGGTAACAAATGATGTTATGGAGCAGCAGAAAAGAGGCCTTGAAGCCTGTGATTTAGGAGAATAAACATCACATAAATCACACCAATTTGTTTTTGCAGAGAATCCATCAGACAACCTTTACATTAAAAAAAATATTCCACATGTAGGACATTGGAGGCAACCTCAGAACTTGGGGAAGGTCTCATTTTGACATTTTTGAAGCTGTAATACAATTATCGTTAAAAAATCAACAACCTTGAAAAGCATTAAAAACATTCTACAGAGAGGCCCTTTAAATATAATTAATGAGAATTAAAGAGTTAAAAAGACTTTATGGTCACACTTTAATATCTAACTTCTCATATGTATTCAGACAAAACAGTTATTTTTGACTTACAGCTCCATAACTGAGCAGGCCATGCAGGGGGTCCAGCATGGGGTAAACATTATCTAAATACCACTTAAAGGGCTTACAATTAAGCCTCTCCCTGAGCTTCTTTCTCTCCGACACATCCCCGATGTCTATCCCATGGTTCTGTAGGAAAAACGATAGGACCACAGAGACATGTTTGAGTGCTTGTACTATTACTCAACCTGCAGAGCACATATCTGTGCAATTGGATCTTAAATGCAACTCGGAAGGTGCCTTCTCTTCTAACCTCAAGGGGAAGGTTCCAAGCAATGTTGACATTGTATTTGTATTCATCCAGCCACACCTCTGCTACCCTCAGTGCATTACGCTTCATCATGACACTCAAGTCTGGGAGGTAAGGCTTTACTGCTCGTTCAATGTGGGCAATTTTAGAGCAAGGCACAACTTCAATGCTTCCTCCACACAGCCACACCTGTGAAAACATATAAAAGTAGGTTTGGAGGCTTTTAATGCAACTAATATAAAAAGATTACCCATTAAAACTGATCACAAATATAACCAAATAAAGTCTGTTTAGTCACAACTTTCAAAACATGGAGTCAATAATAAATTTATTTGTATAAGACTTTAGATCCAAGTGGTATTATTACAAAGTGGAAGCATTTAGGAACCATAACGTTGCAAACCACATAAAGCCACAGAGCGTGGTTGCAAAAAAAAGTGTGTAAAGGCACATATGGTGGGGCTAAATAAAATTTAGGTAGACTAACATATTTCAAATCTCCAAGTCTCCAGTAGGACTTGATCAGTCAGTATACTTACCCGGATGCCCAGCTCCACATTTTCCCCACCGTATATTTTCATTCCACCGTCAAGGCTTCCAATCTCTCCGAAGAACTTGCGATCAGCCACAAGTATCCCCATGACTGAGGGGCTCCTGGTGACACCGTTTAACAAAGGAAAAATTGAATAAGCAAAAAATCTTACCACACTGCACTCTAAGACAGCAAAGCGAACCTAATTATAAAGAATTATGACCGCAAAGCCTGAAACACCAAAGCAACCAAGGATTAAAAAAAAAACAAAAAACAAAGGATGTGTGATCAAGGGTGTTATGCTTTCATTCTAGCAGCAAAAACCTTAAATCTGCTTTTTGTGCAACCTATAGACACCCACATGGGTGCTGTGTTGCACTCTGCAGATTGCTTAACGTGAAAGACTTTGTCTGCAACTATCCTTGATATTTGTTTTGGCAACACTGGCTCCATGTGTACAGTCTTCATAGCTTTCTAAGCCGTGGTTCAGCGGAGAGTCTGAAACGTCCACACTGTGTTGTCCTGACATGCTGGGAGTTCATGCGTAAAATGTGATGTCTTTAAATGTGACTCTTACTTGCCAGGCTGCGTCTCATCATTCAGGGCATACCACTCAGGTCTGAAGGACTCATACATGCACCACATTGCCCAGTCAAAGCCATGAGATGCAGTATTGTAGGGACTCAGTGTCAGGTCATCGTATTTGACTTTGTCAAAAACAGGCGTCAGTATGACAGTCCGGTCCTCCTTAATCCGAGCTAGTAAAGGCTCTGCCCTAGACACACACAAACAGTTTTAAAAGAAACATGAGGGCCAATTACTGGATTATCACCACAGCTCTGAAAAGAGTCACTCAGATCTCAAACCAACCATTGGACGTGGACTTCTATGTGAGCGTCCAAGATTGCAATCACCTCTCCCTCAGCCACCTTCCAGCCCGACAGTCTGGCCTGGGTGAGGCCGAGCTGCTCAGAGTGCCGCACTTTTTTCACCAGGCCTGGACGCTCCTCGTGGATAAAGCTGATGTATTCATCCAGCTTCTCCATTAAGTCCTCTGCAGAAAATAAAGAACTGTTTCAGCAATCTGAGCTGCAGATTAAATCTACTCATACCTCTAACAATCAATATTTTTTTCTGATCGTTAAAAACGATTCAAAGGACTGTTTCACAAATCAGCTGATAGATTTGGCACTTCTTCTATCCCTTGAATATAAAACAAGAATTTAATTTGCCATACTCATAGTAATTAAAAATAACACACCCTGTAAAAGTCACTCTGCCACTCTGAGTACTCTACACACGTGGTCGTGTTTATTTAGGATTATTAGTTCTTTTGTCAGTGGACAACGACATCGCAATTACACATTACACTCCCTGATATATGTTTTCAGTTCCAACCCACAAACGCAAGCAACCGTGTCCCATTTCAGTGCAGCCTTTGCTACTCAAATCTCATCTCATATTTTACACTGTCTTTTATTGCCTGTAATAAAAGGATGTTGTTTCTGCCATCATTTGCAGTATAAGCTAAAGCTGCAGTGAGCGCCTTCCTTTCTCGCTTGATTTCAGATTTGTCAGATATCTGAGTAACGTCCCCGTGTACATAGGATATCCACCACAGTCTGAAAATGATATGAAAATTATTTTGGAAGCATACTGACTCACCGTTGCTGCTGTGATCGTCCACCAGGATGATTTCTTGCAGCAGCCGAGCTGGTGTCTTGTCCACAATGCTGCGTATGGCTCTTTTAATGACTGAAAGAGCTTCATCCAAATAGATTAACACAACACTGATGGTCGGCAGATCCTTCGGGTAATTTTTCACAGCACACCTGTGAGCAGAAAAATAGCAGGTAGCCTGAAGAAGTAATAAATTAAATGTTTTTAAGTTGAAATTGTATCCTTTAGTGTTCACTCCACATTACAAAGTTCTCTACTGGATTGACATCTGGCGACTGTGGAGGCCATTTCAACTTATTTTCATGTTAAAGAAACCAGCGTACATGATCTGATGGTGTGTTATGCTGCTGGAAGCAGCCATCAGAAGATGGGTACGCTGTGATCATGAAGAGATGGACACGGTCAGCATCAATAGTGAAGTTGCCTCTGTTGTTTAAATTTTAATAATGTTGATGCAAGGCATGCTTTGTTGTTCTTGATGCAAAATTCATTCAAATATTGTCTTCTGGTGTTGTAGCCCATCTGCCTCAAGGTTCAACATGCTCTGCTTTCAAAGATGCTCTTCTGCATACTTTGGTTGTAGCAAGTGGTTATTTGAGTTACCGTTTCCTTGCTTTCCACTCTAAATAGCCTCACATTTTACCCAAACAAGGGATTTTCTCCCAGATAACTGGCGCTCACTGGGTATTTTCTCTTTTTCTGACCATTCTCTGAAAACCCAAGAGATGGTCGTTTAAGGAAAACACAGAAGATCAGCAGTTTCTGAGATACTTAGACCAACAACATGCCACAGTCAACATCAGTTAAATCACCTTTCTTCCTCAGAGTCAAGATTAATTTCAGAAGATCATCTTGACCGTGTATACATGCCTTAATGACTGACCGATTACATATTTGCATTAGCAATCGTTTACCTAATAATGTGGCCATTGAGTGTGTATATGTACTAAATTCATATGCATTTATGCTAAGACAACAAAGACAATAAAATGTCATTGTCACTGATCGATCTCAAAAAACACACACAAAGCAGCTCGGTGTGTGTTTTTAGATTTCCTTTCGGATTCGTGTGTTGCACTCACCTTGGAGGCCTGGTGTCGGGAATCTCTCTGTTGAGGGGCAGCCTGTCACTGAGGAAGGCGTTGTATCCATATCTCTGAAACAACTGCTCGGCTTCCTTCTGCTCCTCCTCCGACAGATCGTCACCCCACTTCTTGAACAGATCAGAGTTGGGGTACAGCTTCCTCACCATCTTCCTCTTGTCCTTCACCTCTTCCTTCCTCTCAGCTGCCGGTTCCCTCTTTTCAAGTTTATTCATCAAACTCACTGCGGACAGAAATGACCACATGGTTTTTGCATTGTCCATCTAATTTGTTTTTTGTCTGTGAAAACCGAGTCAGTAACAATCAGATAAGAGCAGTTTGGTACTTTTTAGCAACGTACAACTTGAAAAGCTCCAATATGTGAGTAGTGAAGCATGTGGGTGTTTTTAATTTTCAAGCATAAAAACCAAATGTATCCAATGAGAGTTGTGGTTTTACACTTTAAACTAAAAATCTTAAGGGCCCCTACATAAAAAACAAAAAAGCTGACACTTTATTTCAAAAATAATTGTTACTTTGTTTCATTTTGGAAATTCTCATGTGTAGCAGATGAGAAACACCTCAGATGAACAGATCTAGCCTTCATTGTTTCTTCACTGAACTCTAAATACAGACTTTACACATAAGCAGCTGCCAAACTGAGACTTTAACTCACGCAGCCTGTTGATGTCTGCTTCCATCTTTTCCATCCTCTTGACAATTCCCTGGCCCCTAATGGAGTCATTGTAATGGGCCCTCTGCAGTCTCTCAGAATGAGTGTGGACCTCCTTCTTAATAGAGCTGAGGTATAACAATGCGAAGGCCACAATGAGGACCGTAAGCAAAGCTTTTATCCAGCTTGCTCTCATCCTGGTGCTCCTGTGTATGCTAGGTACACTCCTCTACTTCACAGTGAAAAGAGGTGGAGAAAACATTTCCTCTGCCTTTAACTTCAGGTGCGCTCTCCCTTCTGTGACTCCCCACCCCTTGCTCAAAGCACGAGAATAGCTGTAATCTGATATCCTGAAATTTACATCATATTTAAAGAAGTGTGTGCTGGAGACATGCATAATGTTCCACTCTGCTGTCTCTTCCTTACATTACACCTCAGGTGCAGGTGTGAACTATTAACTGCACTTACCTGGGAGGGTAGAAAAAGAGGAGGACTCTCCAGTTATGGGGAACAGGACTGAAAGAGTAGTACTGAATTGCTTGTGGCACTGCAACACTATAGTCCAGCCTGTTTAGTAAAAACACATTGAAAAGGTCAGTATTTAGGGTTTGGTCTGTTTGGAAGCCCATTTTCACCACTGAAATTTCAGGTTATTATGGCAAAAAATTCAACTTACTAATTAAAATTTCAGAAAAAATAACTCAAAATTGAGGAATTTGACACATCAATGGCAAAAAAGCTCCCATGTTTTTCCTTTTTCTCCAATGGTGAAAACAAGCTTCCACAGGTCTGGGTCAGATTTTGGAGGGGGGGGGGGGGGGGTAGGATTTGAGTATACTCCGTGTCGTGTTTCACCCGTATCCTGTTATGACTCTGGCTTGCCACTGCAAGTTGTAAGGAAGAAAATACCAAAAAGCCAACTAATAAATGAGTTTAAAAAAAAATCAAAAGAGCAAGTTAGGAATCTAAGGAATTACAATTTCTTTATGTGTGACCATGATTTATCCAACAATGTCAAAAAATATCACATCCAATAAGAAAAAAAAAGGGGATATTTTCTGTCATTAAAACAGACTGACTGTGGGAGGAAGCCACGTGTGCCTGCAGATAACCCATGAAAACACAGGGAGAACATGCAGTCTCCACACAGAAAGACCCCAGACTGGATTCAAACCTAGGACCTTCTTGCACATCACTGTTCCACTCCTCCACCATTTCAGCTATATCAAATAACTATTAGTATGATTAAAAAAATACACATTGCAATCGATGGAGGCTAACAAGATTCAGTTTGAGCTTTAATTTAAATCAACGCTCGTTTTCTTAAAATTCATTGTAGCGTATTGTACTTTCATTTCTTTACTTCTTTGTGTATTTACATTGGTTCTAAAGCTACTGTCCAGAAACATCTCCAATCCATCAACTATCAAACTAATTATACTACTGTGCAAACGTCTTGAACCACCTCTCATTTCTGTATATTTTGCCTCCAAGGAGCCAGACCTTCTTGTAATTTTTTTTACAGTGGTCTTGAGCAGTAGTTCTCAAGGCTTTCTGAAAGCATGCTACATTTCTTTCTTTGGACATTGGCTGCTTTTTCATTCATTTTAACTGCAATGCAGAATTTGTCCATACACTTGTGCACGTGACTAGCTTCATCCACACACTGCTTCTTTTTATTTTTGGTTTAGTTTCCATGGTTAAAACTGCCACACACAAGAGAATACAAATTATTGTTGTCACAGCAATATTACAACTGTGCCTTTGAATTCCTGGTATTCAAACTTAAGCCAATACTGCTTCTGTTTGGTTGGTATCCTGGATGTTAAAGACTTCTTAATATATTTGGTAAACATTGAACAAGGAAGGTCAGGAAAGGCATCCTGTGTGGAGACGATGGAGGTGTTAAGTTTATCCACCTTTGTGTATTCACTTTTCAGCCATAATTCTCAGAGTCCCAGAGGCACTGACACGTGACTGTTTGTTATGGCCCTCGCAGGCCTGCACATTGCATGAGTGTGCATTGCCTCGCTGTTGAGCTCAGCTGCCACTCATTTTCCCCACTCGGGAATCAGCCACCAAAGTATAAGGGCTGGGTCAATTAGTAGAGCTATAGTGTTATGCTTTGTTTCAGGGTTAAACCTTGAGAGAAGTGTTGATTTTTATGCTACTAGTAAGTAGTTTGCTGGCAGCAGAAGAGTTATGCTCTTTCTGTGGTGACCTTTGTAACAATGATGCATGTGCACATACAATTATCAACAAGCACATTTGTGAGTGGATGGCAGAGGATGAGGATAAAATACACAGTTTGGGATCAACAGTCAAAAAAAAAAAACAGTCATGTGAAACCATACAGTAGTACACTCTTATTTATTCCAAGGTAAATAAGAGGGAAAGTAGAAGCCAGGAGCTGCTAATTAAATGCACTTAATTAATGTAAGCACCTCTATAAAAGAAGAGGTTTTGGAAGTTTGCTGATCCAGCAGCCTGTAAAGCAATAAAGTACTTTCTTTTTATGCATCTAGTGAAACAAAAATAACCACGAATGGAATTAAGGAATTACAAACAACATTTCAATGACAATGCAGGCAGTGTCTATCGTAAATATATGACATCGATTTTCAAAAGATATTCCAGCTTGCTGTAACCATAAATAATACAGTGGCACTAACTTGTAATGATGCACGACTGATGCACTGGCATTGCTAGAGGATTATGTAAAAGGTTATGAGGCACTCTGTCAGCCATTTTTGGCTAAATGTGTTTTCATTATGGATCGTGTGCAGTTTTAGAAAAAAAGTTAACAAGTGTGGAAATATAGCACACGCATGTAACCTGTTTTTATATGTTTATTTAAATGTATGTACAAGATTTACAAAAAATGTGGTTTGAGTGGAGGTAACATGTCACAATTCAGGACCAAAAAAAAAAAAAGAAAAAAAAAGAAAAAGGACAACTCAGACATGAACTCACACTTTCAGAATTTAACCTCAAATAGCATCCAGGGGTAAGAGGACACCCTTAAGCTCCATCAGCTTCAAGGTGAAGACCCTCTCAGTATTGTGCATTTTGTATCACACTAAGAGAAATTAATATTTAGAAGTCTCTGCGTAAAAATAACTGAAAACTTTAAAAGCACAACATGACCTGACCTCTGACAGCAGGTCAGTTCAGTCAGTGGCTTGCAACACTAGGGTGCAAAGGTTTGACTCGAACGAGGCGGGAGAGCCCGAGCCGCAGACCCTGACCCGGAGACTTCACTGCTGGAGACTGGGACGTGGAGGGACTTTTTCCAATTTGAGCTGGGAGGAAAAAACAGAAATAAGTTGATAAATATGTTCAATTGAGTTAATTTTACAGGAACATGTTCCAGCTGTGCTGCTGTTCAGTCATTCGGTACCTGGTGGGTTCCACTTGGGCATTCTTCCCTCTGCTGGGCTCAGAGAGGCTGCAGGCTTCGATGTGCAGACTGTGGAGGATGACGCAGGTCTTTTAGAGGCAGGTTTGGCCGTTGGAGGTGTTGTCACTGGGTTAGAAGCTGCTGTGAGAAGGAACAGCACTCATTCAAATGTGAAATTATGATTCGCAGACAAAAGCTGATGATCCTCATGGGCTTACCTGCTGCTTGCAATTTAGGCTTTGATGGTTGCTTTTCTTTTTTAGAAGCAAGAATCTGTTTGTTTTTTTCACTCTTTGTTGCTTTTTCTTTCTTTTTGGTCTTGCTTGCTTTCTTTACTTTGAACTCCTCATCTTCGCTCTCAGATGGTTCACTGAAATCTTCATCGCTTTCCGAATCTGCAAAAGCATTATTGTTACTTTAAAGACACAAAAAGAAAGACAAAAAATGGATACAGCTACTTAAAAAGCTATGGCAAAGTAACCTGGTGTCAGTTTGGGTTGATAGTCATCATCATCATCACCATCCTTGTTTTTCAGCTCCTCAGTAGCTTTGTACGCAGCCTTTCTCTGCCTGGCAGGGGCAGGCGACCCTTTCTCTGATGTAATTTTGTCCAAACCTGAAGAAAACCCATAATGATATTAAACAGAGGGAAGGAAATCAAATCTTCAACTACATAAATGAATAAACCTGCTAGACTTTACCCATAACTGCACCATCCACACTGCAGTTGGACAGGAGCAGAGAAGCTGGATCTGTGTTTTCATCTACTGGAAATTTGACATCTCCTGGAAATTTGACATCTCCTGGATAAATTTATCAAGAAATTAAGCCAACATCCTTTTAATCACATGAAATTTAATGATCATTTTAAAGAACAAATCATACCTCTACTAACATGAGACTGGTCCTTCACTTCACCTGCATTATTAAGCATGGAAAGCGTGATGGCTGCTTCGAGATCCCTCTCATACAGCTTTTCGTCCAGTGGCTTTCTGCACAAATGAATCAAGATTCCAGCCATGTTAGAGATTTTCACCTCTGAGCATTTCTAATGAATATAACTGATAAAAATGTAAAAGAAAAGACTACTTTTCGGTGACATTTTTTTTATTTAACTCAGCATAATCAACATTTTGTTTTAATTTAGCAATTATCCCCACTGATTAGCCAGTCATCATTTTATCAGTGACTTTGAGCATCACAGCGAGGCTTCAACCCAAACATTTATACACAGTCTGCAGTATATTCTTTAAAAGTGACTGCTTACTTTCAAGCTGACTGCACACCCAGTGTACCTCTCATTCTAAACTAACAGTGATGAACTCAAAATAACACATAATTTTGAACAAAGTTATAATTTCCACTGCTTATCTCCAACGCTTAGTTACTCATCTCAACAAAATATGAAAATCTATTAATGCATTGGCGCTAGACCCGAGTATCTTTACTTTTGGACTGGTATTTCTTTACATATCATATCTACACCTACAACAAAAGACCAAAAATCTGTGAGTTTAATCCTTTTAATCATCATGTGGTGCAATATTGTCATTGCTAGGGCCATAATGACTGAGATTAAAATAAGCAAATGTTCACATTCATTAGTGAATGTGGACATTAGCTTATTAGTATTATTGCAGGGTCTACCTTACAATATAAATCGCCTTGAGGTGACTGTTGTTGTGATTTGGCGCTTTATAAATAAACCTGAATTGAATTGAATTTCAAACCATAACACCAGTGTTTCCCAAAGTGTGGCCTGCAGCCCCCTGGTGGGCCTTGAAGGTAGTGCAGGTGAGCCACAAGAATCTGACCTAAATACTGCGTTATAATTAAATGTTGGGCCCACTTTGGATCTTGGATGCATCTTATAGTTCATTGTTAGTGAGCAAAAACTATGCTAGTGTCACCAGCTGTAATTTCAGAGGATCAGCTAAAAGGAAACACTGCGCAGGGCCATGTGATGACCATAGGCTTGGGTGGGCCGCTTAACATTTTTGGGCTTCAAAATGGACCGCGGCCATCTTAAGCTTGGGAATGGCTGCATTAGACAATGACACACAAAATGAATTATGTTAAACTATGAATTTGGTCGGTGTGCAGGTTAGTTTGAAACAGGCTGTTTGCAGCAGAGAAGCACTCTGATTACGATGAAAACATTACATAAACCTATCCTCTTTAAATGCTGGTCTCAACATTGCTGCCTGTAACTCTATCTTTAAACTCTCTCCGGTATGAAAAAAAAAGTTCTTATACACGAATACATTAATATAGACTCTCCCTGTACAGCCATTATCATACATTTACGGTACTGTGCTTGTGTCTATTTGTAAAGATATTTGCCTACTGACAGTAACCAATGCTAACGCACTCCTATACATGCCCACTTCATGCTGCTCAAGGTGGATGACACTGTGCATCACAACAAAATGCTGACGAGTTGTTTCCCAAAACAGGGAAAGGAGCGACAAAGGAACACAAAAAAAGAAAAGCAAAGGTACAAGATGAAAAGCAAAGACAGTGGCTGCAGTGGACACTTGATTATTTTTAATGCTCGGCTTCACTTCAGCTCTTTTGTGCTTTAGAACTTCATTCTTAGTGGACAGCGGATAAACCAAGGGCAGCACAAGCAAGAGTAACTCAGAGTGGTGGTACCACCGCCCCCTGCAGGTAGATAGGTAACCTGTAGCTGCCTGTGGATAGCTAACGGACTGAAGCATAACTTCCCCATATTGCAGGATATACACAAGTGGGGCGCCCTCCGCTGGAAACAAACTAAACAGCAGTAAAACTGGTAACATTTATTCACAGCAGGTTTCATGAGCCCTCTTGCCTGATTGTCACAGCCAGTGTCAGATTAACTCGCCACCTACCTGTTCTTCTGGCTTGATTGTGAGGTGGCCCCTTGACTGGAGGACTTGCTTAATGATTTCTTCTGTTCTTGTTTCACATCCTCCCTGACCTTTTTGCTGGGTGGGGCCTTCACACAGGCAAAATCCTCATCTATCACAAAATGAGGACAAAGGACAAAGATACCTTTGTTAAGACTGGAAAGGGAGTCCTTTGGATTATGCATGTGCACCCTATTGTACTACAGGTTTCCTGGAATTTAAGAGTATTCAGCAAAGCAACAGTATCTAATAGCACGTTTTTTGTTGCAATGTCTTTTTCCTGATCACACCACTTTGTTTTGCACGAAATAGCACCACTGCAGTGACTGCAATTTATCAAGTTAACAGGAGACATCTATAGTAAATAAAATGTAAAGATCACAGTAAAACTTCCAACATATCCGCCATAAAGATGTTAATATTTCTGTGCTCATCAATACACCCACTGGCACAGCGTGTGGATGTCTCACCTTTTCAATAAACCAAAAAAAACTGTTATTAACAGAAAGCTGCCATTCAGGGTGCAGCAGCTTTAAGTTTTTATGGTTCTCCGTGTGGAACAACCTCTTTATGAACACTTAAAATCAACCTGTTATTATAACATTTAAATACTTCATTTAAGGTGCCGACCACCTTTTCACTTTGTTGCCCACATCATACATCTCTTTGTGTATTTTACCTTACTTACTTACCTTTACACACACACATTTAGCATTTAATATATTTCATAAAGCAAGTCATTAGAACTTGCATAAAGTTTTAATTTATTTATCTAAATTTGTATGCAGTTATACTTTCAGCCGTTTCCTTTAGGGGTCTCCACAGCAGATCTACCCCATCTCACACTATTCTCAGCATCCTCCTCTGTCACACCAACCCTCTGCATGTCTGCCTTCACTACATCCATGAATCGTCTCTGTGGACCCCCACCCCTCCCTTCACATTTCTAAACCATCTCAGTCTTGTCTCCATACCCCTCAACCTGAGCTGTCCCTCCAATGTACTCATTTCTAATTGTATCCATCCTTGTAACTCCAACAAAAATCTGAGCATCATCAGCTCCAACTCCACCTCCAGTCAAAACCATACTTGCATCTCGCAAACCTTCCCTTTCACTCTTGCTGCTACCCTTCAGCCACTCGTCTCCACCCACTCCACCCTACCTGCACTCTCTTCTTCACCTCTCTTTGCTTTAGAAAACTGACCCCAGGTATTTACACTCATCTACCCTCACATTTTATTATGACTGTATATTAATCCAGTTTCTCTGTTTCTATCCTCTGTAAAGCACTTTAAATTGTCTTGTGTAAATTTGCCTCGACTTTTCTGTTTTTATAGAATAGCAGTCATATCTTTAGTATATTACACACATTTTGTTTATTAAAGACTAATTTCAAAGCGGTGTAATTTCATTTTTGAACGAACCTACATGTCATTGTGTAAATACTTTATGTAAGACTATAAAATGATGACATGATATGCTATGCTATGCTATTTCTTCATCACACTGTGGATCAAATGGGCCAGGATAACAGATTTTCAATTTAACTCACCATCATCGAAGTCCTTGGTCTCACAGTAATTCACAGTCTTTGTCTTCCTGTGTCAACAATTTAAAAAAAACAAACAATCAAACAAACAAACACTTTTTAGCATCACCAGATCTAGTTTACCAGGCATAGACAAAAGCAGTAGCTTACCTAGATGGTCTGTCCATAGCTCGCTTTTTAGTCAGCTAACAATAACCGCATTGACACGGCTAATCAACACTACTACTCCCTCCAGCTGAGTGAAGGCTTTCGATCTCCACACGATTACAAACAAAGTTAAGGTGTCACTTATCGTGAACTATCCGTAAACTGGATTATCCATAAACTATAAAACTTTAGTTACACAAGCTTAATGTGAAGTACGTCGACCCCCCGAGCTCTCAAACAGCCCGCCTGAACGGACCAGAAGTGACGTCAGTTGTTTACCAATCTGACAGAAACCGGAAGCAGATTCGTTTATTTCTAAACAGAACAAAAGAATACAGAAAAACAGTCAGTTTGTGGCAACCTGTTTTAATCTTTTAAATCAGAAATAGTCATAAAGCAAAAGATAATTTTCTGTTTTTCTTTTTAACTCGTTTTTTTAAGGTGTCGAATCTGCTTCACTCAAATAGCTTGGCGCAGCTTTGCTAAGTTCGCCCGGCTAACACTAATTAATGGCTTGGTACTGTGCACTGCATTTTTCTCTATAGTTTGATATGAAAATGTGAATAGATACAGCAGTTTATTAAAACGTGCAAACACACGTGCAAATGCCGTATATATGAGGCAAAAACAGAGTTTGAAAGTCAATATTTGGTATGAGCACCTTTATTCAACACAGCCTGAACTCTCTTAGACAACCTTTCTTGTTTATTCTTCGGGAATAGTTCTCCAGGCTTTGTGAAGGCCATTCAAACCTCTTCTTTGGATGTTGGCTGTCTTTCGTTGGTCCCACTCTGTTTCAGTAATGTTTCAGTCCGGGCTCTGGGAGGCCAATCCATGACCTTTCTATCCAGGTAAGATTGGGATTATTGCCATACTGAAACATTAAGCTGTTGCCAATCAGATGCTTACCAGATGATACTGCAAAATCTGACGGTATTTTTCTGCAATTATAAGTCCATCAATTTTGACAAGATCCCCAACAGGTTGAAATGCAGCCCTAAACCATGACAGCCTCCACTATGTTTTACAGATGGTTGTAGACACTCACTGTTGAACCTCTCTCTTAACCTCCTGACAACAGTTCCAAAAATCTGAGACAAAAATTTCAAATTTGCATTGATCACTCAATCAGGCCTGTTGTCACTGATTTTTAGTGCAGTTTATTTGTAATTTGGCATACCTCAGCCTTTTCTCCACCTTTCCTTTCCTTAAAATAGCCTTAGACAGCTGCCTTTCCACTGAGACCATTTCTGATGAGGCTTCGGTGAACAGCAGGTGGATCAAATGAGGGGCCAGATGCATATCTCATCTTTGCTGGATTTTTTTCTTGCTTCGTAAGTACGAGACTTTCAGATACAGGTTGAAATGCAACCAGTTTGTCTCCAGTTAAATGAATAGGAAGACTCATGTCTGGCACATCCTGAGGAATGACAAATTTAAATGCCAGAATGACAGAGAGGTCTACACCTTTTGAGGAGTGGAAATATGTATATATTACTTTACATTTGTTACTTTAAATGACTGAAGAGTTTTCATTTTTTCATATTTTGCTCTTCTAGATACTCTTTGTTTCTTATATGTTTTTTCTCACAGGTGTGGCAGCAGTGATCCATTGCATTTCTCTGTTTGTGTGCTACCCTTTTATCATATTTTGTCCCCCTTTCTTTTTTTCTTTGTCTTTTTTTCTTCTGCCTGTCAGCTTTGGCATTGTCATAGTATACATGTACTGTAATAACAGAAATAATAATAATAAAAATGAATAAATAGATAAAAGAAACACACGAACAAAAGGAGCTATAGAGAATTTATAGAACTCATCTTAGGAAAGTGAATGTGCTTAGAACAACATCGCATTCAGATCAAGACAAGCTTTTAAAAAAATTAAAAAATAAGACAAGTGCAAAAACAACTAGTCACTGCCAACATGCTCAAACATATACACAAAAAATAGTCGTGAAAGACACCGTTTTTTTTTTTTAACTGTTTTTTTTTAAAGAAAAACAAGCCTACAGTAGTACGTAGAAGCTAACAGAGTAGAATCACTGTCACCACATTATTGTGTGAGGGGCTCTTTATACTGTTTTTTGCCAATTTCTGCGTCGGCTATTGCTGTTTGTCATAATTCTTAAATGATAAAAGAAGGATTTTGTGTATTTCCTTCTTTTTACAAGGTAGATCTTTGCTCTTGCATGTACATGACAGCTGATGCTGGGGAGTAACTCAAACTACAGTGAGTAAGTAATATAACAAATTACTTTCTACACAGAGTAAACAAGGAATCTAGTTATGTCTTTGGGAATGATTAATAGAAAGGAACTCAGAGACTGCAGTTGTGGTTCTATTGTGTAGTTGTTTACATATTTGCCTGACAAGTGAAAGATTGCAGGAGGAGACACAAATCCTTTGGGGATTGTGTCAGAAATAATATCTGGTTTAAAAGAAAAAGCCAAAATTCGATATGCGAGAACTAATCAAAGATTGCAGTTGATTGCAGAGCTGACAAACGTCTTTTTTTACAAATCATTTAGACAAGAAACTGCTTCAGTCTAGTCCGGGCTTAATGCAGAAGATCAGCGCTTAATTAAGCAAAAATTTTAGGATCTGAAACTTTAGCTTGTGAGACATTGGTGTAACATATGCTACCTGCCACCTCGTGTCTTACTTCCCTTAATATGCCAAATTTGTCTAAAGTAGTTATTCATTCCACACCTACAGTACCAGGCTGCCAAACCTAAGTTTGCACAAGTGCAGATGTAGGTGTGTGCGGGGGACTAGAATGAAGAAATAAACATCACTTACTTAAAAATATATGTGGGTAATATCTTTAAAATGGTCTAAAAAAGTGTTTTTAAACTGTCATCTGTGCTAAAAAATATTTCAGATCAAATACATCTCTCGGGAAACTTGTGGTTTCTGGATTGCATCTTAGCCATCATCTTGTATGAAAGTTAACTTTGAGGAGGCATTTCTGCTTCTTTATTTGCAGGCAGTGACAGTATCAGTCGTGTCAGACAAGTTACCAGCAGATGGCAGCATAATGCCTTCTGGTATTGGTTCACAGAGGTACAGCCTCTGACTGGCTGATTGACATGAACCTGACACGTCCTCAGCCACTCAGTCGCCCACACTCAGGGCGGAAGCAATCACGGCTCCCTCTAAAGTGCAATGAAAGTAAAATCCCTCCATTTTTACTGCACTTTCAAGAGAAGGGCAGCTGTCCCGAGGGTTGTCATTTTCTAGTTTGTGAGTGGGTGGCTGTCGGCTGCGGTTTGTCACACAGTGGACCTTGAGGAACAACCAGGGATGTGATGGTCCACTCCTTTGGACCCAGACAAGGGAGGAGAACATGCATACATGGGGCCAAAAGGCCCTGTGGTCACGCATTCCTAAACTCCTCCAGCACTGCCTACAGCCACGACTAAAATATCGGAACCAGTCATGCAAACACTGCGGTCACAACATAACGCTTCCATTCACACATATATACATGCTTATATTGTATTTATTCCAGCACTACTAATGACAGGTTGAGCACACCCCTGCATTCTCTTAAAATGCTGAAGTTAATCCTGAAACGACAGTCGCGTTTCTCTGGCACTTCTACATATATACATCTGTTTATAACTGTAGGAAATGTTTAGAATATATACTGCTACAGTTAAAATTACCACGTCTAACTCCTATATGTTCCCAAACAAAGTCACATGACTGCTAAAGAGGGAAAGACTGTTACATAAACTAAAGTAAAAGTAGAAATATCCTGTTAGTGAGTTTAGTGGCAGTTATATGGGTTTATATTGTTAAGCTATGTGATGATAATTTGTCTTTAAAAAAGGTAATACTGCACATTTGTGCATGTTTTAGTGGTGTACAGTCTGTGAATTAATCTCAAGGTTAAAAAATCGAAAATGTAAAACATAAAGATGATTATTTTGCATTTTAGACTGCAGTTATAGTCACTCTAGTTCATAGCAAACCCTGTAACAAAGCCCAAACTGAGTAACTATTTTACAGCAGTTGGCTCTATGCATGAAAGACATGAGTAAAGAGGTCCAGAGGGACAAGGGAAATTTGGGGTAACTCTTTCTCTAAATTCCTTATGCAAATTAATCCTTGTTAGATTTAATTTGTGGATCATGTAACATATTTAACAAATTCATAATGATTGTTTTTTCTTTCTCTGGCAACACTAGGCAGCATTACTAGGCTATTTTGGACCAAGGCATCCAGTTGGGTTTACTAGCCTAGTTGGCATCCATGAGGTCATCAGAGGTCTTAATTTCAGCTTGTTAGTTGGAAGTGGTCAGGAGGCAGTCCCCCCCCCCCCCCCCCCCCCCCCCCCCCCCTCAACCACTGATGTGAATGCCATCATTATGCGCTCTATAGCATCTCAGAGTGGTAGTTTGTGTGGGGCTCTCTGAGTCCTGCACCCATGCCCCTGTATGGTTGTTCCGCAGGCGGAGACTGCAGTGTTGTTATTTACATTCCTCACAGGGCAACGAGAAACTAGACTGCTTCTGCACTATTAAGATATTTTAGGAACATTGAAAAAATATAGTGTTGTGCATGAATATGATTGAGTACTGCTGTTAATGTAACAGAAGTACTCCATAAGAGGTTATTTGTCCCTCCAAGCTGTGTTATTATGCTGCAAGCCAGGCATATTTTTAGCTACTCGTGGGGACAAAATGCTCTGTCTGAGAGAACATTCATAGGTCGGGGGCACCAATTATTTACAAGCCTCAAACTAAATTTGTCTTGATGGGCTCTTAGTGTTTCGGATATCCGGCGTTGCAGTTGTGTCAGAGTGCTGTTTGTTATTGTAACCTAGAAATGGCCTTGCATCTTCAGACGTGGAGCGGCGGCGACCACAGCACTGCCACAGCAGCCACAGCTTTAGCCAGGGGATCAGAGTGGGCAGACAGATCTGTCAATCAGTGGCTTCCGGAGTTTGTTGTCTTAGACCTCGTCTTCTGAACTGCATGCTTTCGCAGAATTTTCACTTTTTTTTGGTGTACACATGCGGCGGCCACAAAGCTAATTGCAAGGGAGATGAGAGGCCGCCGAGGTACAATCGTGAAGAGATTTTAGGACATGTAGGCTGCGCACACTGACACGGCAAACTGACATGTCAGTGTGTCCAGTTAAAAGTTATGATTGTTTAAAGCATTGCAGGATTAAAGGATCAGACAGTGTTGGTTAGAGGATGTTAAAGGCTTACAAACCTTTAAAGAAATAAAGCCAACATAAATCCTTTGTAATCTACACAAAGGTTATGGCTTTTATGATGCTTTATTTTCATACTATCCGGTCACAAATTGACACCATATCTTTTATATTTCATTGCATCTTTGCTTGTGAGTCTATTTCTTATTACTCTGGAATGGTCACTAGTCCAGCACAGGGCCAAGAAAGAAACTGGTCACACTCACATCCACACCTATATGTATAGTTTAGAATCACCAATTAACCTAACATCCATGTGAGTCTGTTCTTTGGGCTCTTCTTGGAAAACTACTTATAGTGGTAATTATGACTTGGATATTGACGGGAACACTTATTATAAGCTGGACAATTTAGAAACTTGTAATTACAATGCTGAGATGACATGATAGCAGACAGTGTGGCTTTTTTTTTTTTTAGATTTGTCTACTTGAGGGTTAGAAAATGGTAAAATATTTTTGAAAGATCGGTGACTTGACGGATGTAGCTGACTGTAGCAGAAAGAAATGAGCTTAGAGAAAGGAAAGCAAACCAGGCTTTTTCTTATTTCTGCTTATTAGCCATTACTACTACTGCTCAAATCTCCAACCCATGGGTAATCATGGTTTATTCGGGTTCCAGGTTATTGCAAGGAAGGTGAATTTATGAAATGCGTAAGATAAATTGATTTCCACGGGCGTTTTCCTTAGGGTGGTAACGGGTCAGTGTATAATGCTGTCATGTCAATATGGAACAAAATCTCTGGGAATGGTTCCAGCTTCTTGTTACCACCAATGTGTACCTAATAAAGTGTCCAGTGAGTAATATAATGTTAAATAATCTCATAAAATGAACTGAAAATTCTTGTAATCATTGCAGATGTAAAGCAATTTTTAAGTTTTAAAAACAAACTCCTTTTCACATGCCTCCAACTAATTTACTTTGGAAAGGTTAACTTAAAAGATGTGTGAGACATTGTTCTTTACTTCCACCACTTAAGACAATAAATCATTTTAATGACTATAAATCGACTACATTTTCTTAGCTACATTACCTCGCTTTAACCTATTTACAAGTGTTTTGGTATTTATTTGTGCCCCCCTCCCCCTTTCCCCTGGTGCCACCCCATTTAAAAACTCCTAGAAACACCCCTGTCCAGCCCTCTTTATTTTTCACCTTTTAAAAAGCTCATGTCATGAGTCCAGCTCTGTTAATACTGAGTATCGAATCACTGGGTGCTTGCAAGAGAGAAGAGCAAAAGCGGATTTCTTTTTCTTTTTAAAAAAATTTTTTTTTTGCAAGTTCTTATGTGCTGAATCATTGTGACAAGACATTTTCACTTATGTTTTTGGGGTAGTGTTACTGACGATATCAGGCCCCAGAGGAGGAATCTGCAGTATGATTACATGTGCTGACAAGATGGTGGGGATAAAAACAGCATCAAAGGGCCGGCAATAATTCAACGCTGCCAGTTTTACACCGTGACAGCATTCAAAATAGCATCTGTAACACAGCATTGTTTCCTGCACTCTGGCGTGGCACTTGAAGGGCACCCGGGGAGCAGTCTCATTAGGGCGACCTTTCAACAGGCGGGTCACAGGCAAAAGGAGACAAGCACATGAGACCTCAGTGACTTATGTGTCGTCGTGCCTGGGATGCAGCGCTCTCACTCCCGTCTCATTGTTGAAAGACTGATAGATCGACTATCTCAGATTCGCTGTTATGCATTTCCTACAAAGTGCACTGCTCCTTGTGTGCCAACCAAAACACACGGCTATCTTTAAGAGCCAGTAAGTGTCCACAAACTTCTGGAAGCAGCCGGCTGCCTCTGGAAAGGAACACTGGCTTGCTCACAAGGAATTTTTTTTAAACTTTTTAGTGATCAATTATGACCTGAAGCACAGTGGAAAAAACTTCACTGGACTCTGTAGTTTATAGCCTGACTCTATTTTGATTATCCCACTGAGGTACACAACCTGCAATGCAGGGGATGGCACAGTTTCCTTTTTACTATGTTTAGCTGAGCACCTGAAGTGCACATTATGCATTTTGAGATACTCATTTTCTTTTTGTGAACACCCACTCTGTCGATCTGTGCTTACATGAAGTGCAGAGAATTAATATTGCAAACGGTTGAACTCACAGAAGTTTATTCAAGTGTCAGTGATCCCAGTCAGACCTCTTGCCAGCGTCCCAATGCTGCAATGCAGAGAGTTATCATGCCTGACAGGGGGAGGAGGTTCTTCCACCCCCCACCCCCGTGCATTCAGAGATCTGTCGGACACCAGAGGGCGATGTCCACATGTGCACATGTGGAGGGTGCAGCCGGAGCATTTTTTCCACACAGAAAGGAAATTGTTAAGAGGTTGTACCTCTATTCATTAGCACACAATGTTTTATTAACTATATATCTTTCTTTAATGTGTCTTTGTTGGGCTTTACTCTGAGGCGGTGTCATCTGTGGAGGACCAAAAAAGCCAAAATAAAAAAAATAATTAATGACTCTGATTAAATAGGGTATTAAATAGCCAAAATATAATAAAATTAAATATGATTGTTGGCACTGATAAATGCCACATAAAGTAATAATTTTATATTTATTGCCTTCTGTATTAATTATCCTCAGGTTTTATTTCTTTATTTATTTTGCTTTACCATTTATTTCCACATTTAAATTTGTCCCTGTTGTTTATTTCTGCATCTTTGCATCTGCATATTTTTATGCCTTACTAAGCAAATAAAGAAGCTGTTATTATAAGTGTGTCACGGGATAAATCTTTTTTTTCTCATTACAAATTTTACATTTATTATTTTTATTAGAAGTAGCAGTAGTATTGTATTTATATGTGTTTTAAAATGTATGTATTTATTTATCTTTCGGCAGTTTTGGCAGTTTTGGTTCTCCATAATTCAGGTTTTCTTGTATACTTTTAAACTTATATTCAAATCCAGGTTTGGACCTTTCTGTGTGGAGGGTGCATGTTCTCTCTGGTACTCCTGCTTCCTTCCACAGTCCAAAGACTTGCATTGGTCATCCTAAACACATAAGTGATTCATAAGTGGAATTTGTGGGAGACACAAATTCCTTGGGTTTTGCATCAGAAAGGGTATCTGGTGTAAGATTGAATATGCAGCACTACCTGCTGTGGCAGCCCTGTCAGAAGTATCTTTATTTACATTAATCTACAGTTAAAATAGTTAAAGTATTTACTTAATAAACATTTACAGGAGAGAAATAAATCATTCTAAAGATACGCTATGAAATTTTACACCCATTTTTTCCTGTCAGGACTTCCTTGTTGTGCTTATTATTCCACACCTGCCCACCAGACGTCACCATTACCACCTGACCTCCTCACCTGCTTAAACAGTTGCTCCTTTTCCCTCTGCGTGAGGTCATCTGTGGTGCTTTACCTCCTCATTCTGTTCTAAACGCTGCTTTTAATTGCCAGCAACTTATCTTTGGAACTAGAAAAGACTAGTAATCAGTGGTCTGCTACTTTGCTTCCAAGTTTTACTCAATGACTTAAATTTGTTTGTGATTTGGTTTTGTTTTAAAAAGAACTAAAAACTGGTTGGCTACTTATTTTTCTGGATCTTTCTCAAGTGCCATTTGTTATTAGTTGCTCTCCAGGACTGGCAGCATGCCAGAAGCTTTGATCAATTCCTTATGGGTTTAGATTTCATCCAGCGGGGGCCGTGACAAAAATAAATGATCTGATCTTTGTTGTGCTGGCAGGATGACAGCAGCTCCATCCAGGATGACTCACTCTCTCAGCAGTGTGCCATTCCTGACGCTCTCCTCTACCCATCAGCAAAATTGCCTTGATCCTCCGCTCGTTGCCGCCCTGTCGCCCACCCTCGAGTTCGCTCACAACGGGGCAAGGCGGTCGCATCCTCGGAGCTGGCGGCATGGTTTTCATCCTGCAGGGGTGAGAACGTGCAAAGCAGTGAGCAAATGTGCTGAGAGAATTCCTCGCATTCTCCTGCTCGGTCCCGGTGGCCTGGTTTGGTGTTGGGTTCCTGGGAGAGAGGGAAGAGGAGCCAGGGGAATCGGCAGCCGACTCAGCAGCTGACACCTCCTCTGATCTCTATCTCTTCCTACAGCCATAAACCAAACTGTCTGACTTTTCAGCATGGAAGCCACGTAAACATAGCCTTCCTCGTGGTCTTCTTTAAGACTGCCAGCTTTTGCATCGAAGGATCAGTTGGTTACGGCGAAGATTTGGCAGTGACCAAATTTCAACCTCAGGTATTTTGTACGGAGCTGAGAAGAGACAAGATTAATGCTGAGGTTAAAAGAAACCCCCACAGATAGATTGGTCCTTTAATGGATCAGATACTCAGTCATGCTAGTAAAAATTACACTTTTTGCTCAACATATCCTTGCACTTTTATTTGATATATTGTCTTTTTCAGCAGGTGTTATCGTATTTAAAATGTAGTCAGTGGGTATTGAATGACAGAAATTGAGATACATGCCATATTAACTGCTCTGTAAAACATTCTTAGTGCTACATGCTAAAGGCTTTATGAGTCGACAGCCCTGCTGAGCTTGCACTTTTCAGGTTAACACTACTCCAGTGTAATGCTTGCAGAACTGTCTGAACATAGCACGCTTGTTGGGCGGATTTTTACACATCTTTGAGCTCCGTGGGATAAGATCGCAATTACTGAGCTTAAAGGGAGATCAATGATCATGATGTGAGCCAATCACTATTCCCAGTGCACAAGCAATTCTACGGTATCCTGGGGCCTTTGTAGATAAGATGCAGTTCTCACAGTTTTTGCTTGATAAAATACTCCAATTAAAATTCACCTGTCCCACAATGGATGTGTAACACAGTGAAAAATCCTACTATATTAAATTTATCCTTACATGTGACAAAGGAGCACAACAAATCTTCACCTTTATGAAGTTGGAGGCAGTAAAAAGTTAGATTTTTGCTTTCAAAATTTACAGAAATAACTGTTAAACAGTGCAAAGTTTTAATGTTACAAAGGGTGTGAGAACTGTACTCACCAGCCACTGCAATAGGTACATCATACTAGTGCCAGATTGGGCCACCCTTTTCTTTAGAATTGCTGTAGTTCTTCACGTCATACATTCAACGAGGTGCTAAAAACATTCCCCAGAGGTTTTGGTCTACATTGACATGGTATCATCACACATTTGGTGGAGATAAATCTCCTGTTCGGTCCGTGCTTTCATGCTGTTTACGCCAAATTCTGATCTTACTATCTAAATCTCAAAGTAGAAATTGAGACTCATCAGCCCAGGCAACATTTTTCCAATCATGTTCTCCAGTTTTGGTGACACTGTGTCAATTGCAGTCTCAATTTCCTATTCTTATCTGAAAGGAGTGGCATCTGGCGTGGTCTTCTGCTGCTGTAGCCCATCTCCTTCAAGGTTTGATGCACTGTGCACAGAGATACTCTTCTGCATACCTGTAACAAGTGACTGCTGCTTTACTATCAGTTGGAAGCCATACTCCTCTGACCTCTGACATCAGCAAGGCATTTTCTACCCGGGAACTGCTGCTTACTGGGTATTTTCTCTTTTTCTGACGATTCTCTGCAAACCCAAGAGATGGTTGTGTGGGAAAACCTCAGCTGATCAGCAGTTTCTGAAATGCCCAGACCAGCAACCATGTCACATTCAAAGTCACTGAAATCATCTTTCCTCACCAATCTGATGCTAAGTTTAAACTTCAGCAGGTCGTCTTGACCCTGTCTACACCCAGTTGCTGTGGATGGCTAATTAGATATTTGTATTAATATCCATAGTTGAACACATGTACTTAACAACTGTGTGCTGTGTATGTCTTCCTGGCATGAAAATAAAAATTGCTGTGTCATTTCTTTGGGATTTAAACCGCCTGAAAAGTCACCTCTGCCTGGCTTCTTTTTCCCTTAGTCACCGTACGCCTAATTTAGCAGCAGGCACATCTTTCTCTGCAAGGTGCACAAGCTGTACCCTTGAAAAGATATTTTTACTGGGAACCCTCCATCCTGACAGGCTGCTCTTTGTGTCCCCTGTGGAGCTTTAAGCTTGACAAAGTAATAGTGAAAGAACCAGATTTATTCCATAGTTTAAAGCCACTGCATACATTTTATGTCAGTTAGCAAGGTTTTCACAGTATTTCCACCTTCTCTCTGTGTCATAAATAGGCAAAGCTGCAAAAGACAAAAGCGTGACCCAGCTACTGAATTATACATTAGCTGGTTCAGCAAAAAGCTGAACCCCCATGCTCCTTTAGGGTGCTACCATTGTAGCCAGGAGTTTTAGATTGATCACCAGTTTGCTTTTCTTCCCTGAGCAAAGAAAATTATAACTTTTAAGTGTAGAGTTGGAGACTTATGGATTTCAGTGACAGTTTACCCATAACTCGTTTATATAGTCCCACCAACAGTTTAAGGCTCATATTTCACCAGACAAAATACTGCAACATGCACTGGCACAAAGGTTTTCGCCAGCATTCATGATCCTAATGACTTTATTTTTTTCCTCAGTGACTTCCCACCATGCGCTATCATCCACTCACTGTTTTAATATGTCCTTGGTTTATGAGTAAATACCTGTAAATCTAGTGACATTAACTGTTGCAATTGTGACGTTGTATTCCTGTGAAGGCCTCTTCAGCTTTGTCAGTCCTCACACAGTTGGACTGAGTATTATTTCCCATCCCTGCCAGTGACTCTGATGTCATGCCAGAGAAATCCCCTCTCCGTCTCAGGGTCTCCCAGCTGTTGTTTCAATATCATCATTTAAACCCCCTGTTAATAAAAAAGTGATTGAAAGAGCTTTGCGTCCTCCTGTATCCAGTTACTTACACTTTGGTAATATGCACAAAAGCTGTTTGGAAAGCTCTTTCCTATGCTCCTTTCTGGTTTTCCAACTAAGCTCTGTGTATCCGTGTGTGTGTGTGGGTGTGAGCACTAAATAGATCCTATAATTGCAGAAAAGACAGCTGACATGACGACGGTAAAATGCAGATACTTTTGTTTGTTTGAGTCTCCAGTTTCTTTGTCATCTACTCTAGCTCTAATTTATTCAGTCAAGCCAAGTCTACAGGAGAAATCAATTTGCTCCATTATGTGTGCAAGTTTCTGCCTTCCTGTTGCCCCACAGTTTGGTGAGTATTGTTCAACTCTCTCACTAGCCAGCCAACATAGTAGACAACATGCTTGTAACAACAGTGGCATCTTCATGTCTTTTATGGCCCTGGAGGTAGTTTCCAAACTTAAGAAGAATAATCTTAAAGACAGCGTGAACTAAACTAAAGTAATCGGCGTGTATGCGTTAGAAGAAATTAAGGCTGCTGCACGTGTCACTCGGCTTACACAGGCTTGATGTCATTTTTTCATTTTAGCGGCCCAAAACTCCAATAACAAATCACTGCAGCATGACTTTACTTTATTGATGACTAAGTGCTTTTTAAAGATGATAATCAGCTACTTTTCCTGATAAAAAATATCATTTTTTTTTCTCTTTTCCTGCATTTACACTCTTAATGTTAAGTGACTATGAAGTAGGTAGGATTAAAGTATGTTTAGTACCCTTACCCACTCTGTCTGCTGTAATCTTCTGCTGTGCAAAAACGTGGTATAAAGCATAATTTGCTCAAAACTGCATCTGTTTGTAAGTTTTCAGGATTTCAGAGAGGTGTCTTCACTAAAGAGCAGGCTCAGCGTCACACCAGTTTAACAGCATTAGCTGAATTAATCTCAGGAGCTCAGCACCGTCTCATTAAAGGTGGCCACTCTCCATTGATTAAAGTTCCACCCTGTCAATAGTTTTGTCTATTCAGGGTATTGGTTGCCTTGGTTTGCATAGTCATGTGCTTACAAAGCAAATCAAGAGTCTGTCTCATTAATTTGTTATTCAGCCTGGTCCAGTATTTCTGTCCCGCTGGGACTAAAAAATCCTAGTTCTCTGCTTTACTTCACTTCATCAAGGGGGTTTTCATGGAAGGTTATCCCGGTTCCAAATTTTCTGCCCACAGCGTTAATTTACTCAGCGAATTAAGTATATCCAAAAACCCTCTGGGATATTTTCAAGTGCAATTTCTTGTTATTTTATTCTGATAATACGATTGTGTTTTTATTGCTCCCTAGAATTACCATGATCATGATCATTTGGGGGCTTTTAAAGATTTCTTTGAACTGTTCTTATTCTGTGATGAAACAATTCACACATGCATGCATCTTTAATCACTTTAAAAATAAGAATTGGGTGCACAAATTTCAATGTATGTTTTTTCTAATCCACACAGGGTCAAAAGTGTAAATATAAGGTCAAATATACACATATATGCTCTTAAATCTTTTAATAAGCGTTTTTTGACTTGACAAGGCCGAGGCCCACTCACTTCTAGTTATTGATAATGATTGACCTAAATAAATATTAAATACATTTAATTTAATTCAATAAATAAACATTTCTAAATATCTGTAGATTCCAAGATCATCAGTTCAAACAAATGCATCTGAGTACTGTTATTCAGATGTATCACCACTTTGGGTCTTCTTTGGAAGAAGACCCAAACTGTCACTGTCTGATTAGAGAAGATTTTTTAGGATGTTCAGGAACAACCCAGGAACCACAAAGGCTCAAGCCTGCCATGAATTAAAAACTGCTGGAACATTCTTGTCCACAGTAAAGAGAGCTTTACGTCTCTATGGACTGAGAAAGAAGAAAGAAGCCCCTGGTCTAAAAGCACCACCTTCAATCCTGATAGACATTTGCAGCTGTCCACATAGACAAGCCAAAAGCTTGACCAAAGTTTTATGGCCAGATGAGACAGAGATTGAGCTATCTGACCACAATGACAAAGGGAATATTTGGAGGAGTAAAACTGAGGCTTTCAAGCCTAAGAACACTGTACTAGCTGTCAAGCATGGTGGTGGTGGTATCATGCTCTGGGGCTGTTTTGTTGCCAGTGGTACTGGTACATTGCACAAAGTGAATGGAATAATGGCAGAGGAGGACTACCTCGAAATTCTTCAACTTCAGCTCAAATAGACTGCTAGATGATTGAAACCTGGTCAAAGTTGTGTGTTCCAACAAGGCAATGATCCCAAACATCACCATCAAAACTGGTTTTGAAATGGATGAAGCAGGATAACAGCTTCTGGAATGGCCTTCCCAAATCTTTCAGTTCAAGCCAACTAGAAATTTCAGGACTATGCTTAAATGAACTCTATCAATTCTGCCAAGAGTGTTTAAATATCCAGAATTATCCCAGAAGCATGTTGATGGCTGCCAGAAGCATCTGGTCAAGGTGCAACTTGCTAAGGCACAGTTGACCAAATATTACTTGGGGTTCACGTATATATTTGAGCCTGTATGTTTACTTTTGCCCCCTTGTGGATTAGAGACAATCCTAAATAAAGTCAAACTTGTGCACCCAGTTCTTGTCTTTTAGAGTCTATAAAGATTCACACTGTGCAACCAATGCAACAATTGAAGAAGAAGAGATACAGATAGAGACAGAAGTTCTTTTCACTGTCTCCCAGGTGACCGATAAGCTGGTTTAACTAGTACCAAAAGTAAATGTATTTCTAGAGCTCCACAGAAAATTTCTCCCAGCATCTGCTTTGACTATATATGATATTGCATGTTTGGATCTTTAAACTATGAAAATGTAGACTATTTTTATGCAGTTGTGTTCATAACATACATGCATTTCCTGCTTAGCTTTGATTGTTTTTTTTAAGTGTGTCGGTGTGTCTAAATGCAGCTTGGCTGTGGGCCATTTTCAAACGTATCCTCCCAGTTTAGAATCTAAATTAAAACGGTTTGTTTATTTGTTGTCTTTTTTTCCATCGTGGGGTCTCTTGGTAGTGCTGTTTATCTGCACTGAGGCCTCCACAGTTGCTAAGGTGGGTCTGAGGCTCCCTGGCAGCAGATAGCACCTCGGGGCCTCAGAGGTCTGTGGCAATCTGGGAATTCCCCTGAGCCTTCATCTCCTACCAGCACCCTGCAGAGCAGGATGCAAACATGGATGTAAAGCGGGGCGGAGGGGGTGAACCCAGTGCACTCAGAATTATTTTTATTTTCACAGTGTTATAACCAATATTTAATCAAATGAAAGGTAGTTGTGCACATATATAAAGCTTTTTATTGACTGTGAATAATTCAGGGACAGTGTTTGTTTTTTTTATTATATACATTCGCCCACAAGGGAAATTGTAGTAAATGTTGTAAAGGCTTAGAATGGCGTTATAGTATGCTCTAAATCATTCACTAGAATGATTTTATTTACTGCTAAGAAGCAGTAAATAAAATCATTTCATTGCGAAAATAGTTTCCATTGAACAAACCATGTCAGTTTGTTGAAATGAAGTCCTTTAAATGATGATAGAGCAAAATGTGGATATTTATCCAAAGTAAAATGATTATTTTTGCCTAATTATTTCCATCAGCAGTACAACTTTATTTCTGGGTCTGAATTTAATGGGTTACCCAAAACAATGCCAAGTATTTGATATATGCCAGTTATATTTTTATGTTAGTTGCAGGGTGTGTTACTTACAATAATAACGCGCAATCTGACCAGGCAGAATATTTGGTTGTGTAAACTTCCTGGACAAACAGCTAAGGAAGTGTCAGACATGATTGCCATTTGCTCTGCTGTGACTGGCTGCGACTGTTTTTACACCTTCCTTCTAAATAAGGCAGCAGGCTGCCAGGACATATGACCACCGTCCCGATTTGGGCCCTGGACACAGTATCCATCCATCCATCCCATGGTTGCTTAAAGCCAATGAAAGTCAAACACACTCACTCACTCACACACACACACACACACACACACACACACACACACACACACACACACACACACACACACACACACACACACCCTCCCCTCCCACAGGTCTCCCATGTGAGCAAGAGCCGGGTTAAGTCAGCCCCATTATTTAGAGGAAGACTGAAAAATAGGTTAGCTTGCCTTCAAAATAAAATCAGACAATGTCGCAGCTTGGAAACTATTAAAAAATACTTAAATGATTTTGCCAGCATTTAACTATTAACTGTTTTAATTTTATACTGTAATGTAGAAAAGTTTTTTGCTGTAAAAACAAATAGTAATGTCCTGCATTTACACTGCAATATGGCCACATGTATGTTTCCCATTATACTATTATAATTCCTCGTGTAAAGTACAACAGTAGTATTCAACTGTAAAAAGTATTACATTTCCCTGCTATATGACATATACATTTTGAAGTATAATACTGTCATCTATATGTATGCTGTTATACATTTGAAGATCCTACTGTAATTTTCCATATAAACTTCTTTTTTGGGGGTGGGGGTGGGGGGGTTGTACTGTACAGTAAGCACTGTCATCTAGATTTACAACTATTAAATTGTTATTTTACAGTGTACCTACTGTAATCTACAACAACCGTATGTATAAAAACATTACATTTCTCGGCTATATAGAATATAAATTTTACAGTATAATACTGTCAGCTGTTTGGTTACCATTGTTCTTCAATTTTAGTATTCCTACTTTAAGTACTATAAGTAGTTTATTACTATAAAAGTATGTCTTCAATACAATAGCCAGAATCACTCAGGATTACTATTGCAACGATCCCCATAATCCTTGCATTGCACCGTAAAAGGCCACACAAACAGTAAACTACATTAAAGATCCACATCAAGCAAAAATCTAAACACAAAATAACCGCTAATAACATTTACACTATCATAAGTGTTTGTGCTTGCTGCAGTTAAAGCATGTTTTTGTTTTGTTTTTTAATGTCAAAGCATTTTCACTTGTATTTACTGGGAATGTCATTATAAGTATTTCATGTACACAAATTATGTGACATAATAAATTAAGAAAAGAATGTATGAACATCCCACTGCATGTTGTTTGTACCACAATAAACGACCAAAACAAGTTCTAGGGAATGTTTATTTATTTATTTATTTACCATTTTCTGGTGATACTTAATGTAAACAAGTATTCAGTTAGTTGAAAAATGATCAACTTATAAATCAAAGCTGTCTTCATACATTTAAAAACTCAATCACTGAACTTTTAAGTACAATTCTGTGTTTGAAATCATATCCAAAGTCATCCAAAAACAGAAGTAAACCTGAATACCTCTGTTCACATATTTCTTTCAACTCCATTTTTTTTTACGGGTGACAATTTAAAGGAAAACATGAGGAAAAATTTATTTTTCATTCAGAATGCCTAAATGCATAAAGTCAAAATTAATGCATTGATTGTGTTTTTATTTGCTGTCACTGCCTTTTATTAAGCGTCTATCACCTTTAACACAATAAAGACGAGATGATGACAAACATGGCGAATCCACCCCTGTTTTTGTGACCTTGTATTTTCGCTGCGATGCATTATAAAACTTATTTTAGTGATAATTAGTAAGAATTTTAGTTTCTCAAAGTTTGACTTTAGTAATAAAAATATCCCGTGTATTCAGCTAGACTGAGTTTTTGTAAAGGCCACAGCATATATCTGTGCAGCTTTTTTTAACCAGAAGGTCTGGGAGAGAAGCTGATGCAGGGAAGTTTTTTTAATTATTATTTTGAAATGCACCACAGGATGCTCTTCTTCTCAATCTGTCTCGCTTATTTGACGCTGATTTGAAGGTGCAGCACCCCCCATTACTCCTATCAGAGCTGCCGCTCCTGCCAGGGTCCTGTAACTCTTCTCCTCCTCCTCCCATCTCCTACTTTTTGATGGGGGGGTGCAGCGGTGAAGTCACAGTGATGTCATTTTAGGATGTGAGAGTCGGGGGCAAGGTGAGCTGGTTTTGCGGTGAGTGGTGTCCCCCTCCACGGCCAGCGTTGCCTGATCAGAGGCGCGGAGCGGCGAAAGATGATCATCGCCACCGGCACCAATTC
The DNA here is from genome assembly GCF_036321145.2 of Pelmatolapia mariae. Taxonomy (NCBI): domain Eukaryota; kingdom Metazoa; phylum Chordata; class Actinopteri; order Cichliformes; family Cichlidae; genus Pelmatolapia; species Pelmatolapia mariae. The sequence goes on from NC_086242.1 coordinate 14,608,545, forward strand.
AAGCTCCGACGCGCTCTGTCCCAATCCTCCTGCTCAGATCTCGGGCTATGGGGCCTTGATCTACCTTGATCCCAAAATAAACCTTTACCACCACCATGCCAAAGGACAGAAATCAAGAAGAGTTGCATTTTTAGGGCAGGTAACTTTGACCACGTGCCCCAAAGGTAAACTGGATGGCCATTGCGCAAAGGTGCCACTACAGTATGTCCAGCGGGGCCCGGACGCACTGGACGCTACCGGCAGTTATTGTACTGTGGACTTCTCTCTGGGGAATCGTTTCATCTTATCCGATTCCGAGCAGGACTAATGCGACTTTACTGGAAAAGAAGTGGGAGACCCTCTTCTCCCGCTCCTACTTGGGTATAACTGGGGGGAAATCGGAGCTGAACTGGGAGAGTGACTATTTGCAGGGCATCAAAAGAGTGCGACGACTGTACTGCAACGTGGGCATTGGGTTTCACCTGCAGGTGCTCCCGGATGGCAGGATAAGCGGTGAACACAATGAGAACCAATACAGTGAGTTGCATCCGGCAAAGCACTGGACCCAGAAAAAGAGTGTAACCCTATGCGCAGGGCTGTGTAAAAGTTAGAGCCGCTCACTTATCTTGCATGATATTTAATAAGAGGTGTCGGCATGGTTGAAAGTTCCCAAAAGCAAAACCAGTGTACTGAGCTTTGCATCCGTGCAGTGCGAAATATCCTCCCAAACCAAAAACATGACATGAATGCTTGAGCCAGTTTAGACGCTAACTTATTTTTACCCTCCGTCCCCTACAGCAGGGCACCCTCCCGTCCCTCTCAGCACGCTCTCGACTACACTCGCAGAGTCGAACATGCAAATAGCTGATAACTGCAAAGGGGCTAATTGAGCAGGGAGAGCATCATCCAGTCGCAATGCACCTGCAAGGTTACACCCATCCCTGCTGCATAGGCCAGTTACTCGACTTTATCCCCAGTCGCAGTGTGAGATTGTGTCTTTGCTTCCCTAACAGTATGTTTCGTTCAGGTCTGATAGAGATCTCCACCGTGGACCGAGGAGTGATCAGCCTGTTCGGAGTGAGGAGTGGGCTGTTTGTCGCAATGAACAGCAGGGGAAGGTTATACGGAACGGTACGTTTGTGCGCAACTTCAGAGGCTCAACCCCACCCCCTTTTTTTTCTCTCTCTCCTTGTCACACACACACACATACACACATATCCTGTTCAGTGTAAGACGAGTTCATATAGCTGCTGCATCCACGACTTTATGAGCGCTGTTGTGTTATTAATATGCCGTGATGATAGGGGGGCTTCCCAGCAGGGTCCAAGAAAGCTTCAATGTTTAAATCTTTTGCTGTGTCAGAATCTGTCGGTGGTTTAAGTATCCTGTTCTCAAGTAAAAGAAGCAGTGGTGCCACGTAAAACTACTCCATTACAAGTAAAAATACCACACTCACAGTTGTATATCAGTAAAAGTAACTGTTATCGGAAACAGTGATTTATGAAGTTGCTGTGTAGCAGAACGGCCCACTCAGTGATAATATTTCAGCTTAATCTGCAAAGCAGCTAGAGCTAAAGGTGCATTATTTCCATTTAAAGTGCCCCAGTACCCCAGTGCAATACTTGAGTAAATGTACTTAGTTACATTCCACATGTAAAAGAGTCTCTTTCTCATTTCTCCTGAAGCTTTATGCACAATCAAACGATCTTCAGTGAAATCATGACAGGGAAATTATAGCCAGTCTGTAAAAGTAGGTCAGTTATGACATGCTGTTTAATGCCTTAGATGCCAAATAAAAGGCAAGTGTGTGTGTGTGTGTGTGTGTGTGTGTAATTTCTGTATTTTTAGCTACAGTTGATGTCAAATATCACAGCAGGTCTCTCTTCTTACACTAAAATCTGATTCTACAATATTGTTCTCAGCTGTTTATGTCTCATAAAAATCCTTGAAACATGGACATTTTATAAATCTGAGTCCCATCCAACCTTACAACTTAGTGCTGATGCCTAATAGTGTGTATCTGCAATGACTCTGCAAGCTCAGACTGGCGTGTATCTCACAGTGAAAATGGAAATGATAGTTAGATTTTAATTTACAGTTTGCTGTGTTGGGCTTTGGGCTGAATATGAAAATCAAACTTATCACTTGTGGTCACAATTTTGCCCTGTTTAGATTGTTAAGTCCGTATTCAAGGTTTTTGAGAAGTTTGGTTTCTTTTGTTAATTTAAAAGAAATTAATAATATATAAAAACATGTCTGTAATTGCCAAAGCCAGTAAAAATATTGTAGTAGTCTTTTTTGCTCCATGGTATGACAGCTTCTAACTACTAGTTGATGAAAATTACAGTATTAAAGATAGTCAGAATTAGCGCCACTGCTTCTACTTGCCGTACTTTGACTGTGTTTTAATGTTAATTCTTTAACCAAGCAGGATATTTACATGTAACAGAGTATTTCTACACATATATATGTACAACAGATCTGCACTTGTAGCAAAAGAGGGTTTTTTATGCTAATACAATGTGTCCTAGTAAACACTGTAATGTGTTCCTGTGTTATTCAGCCTTTGATTGCAGCTCGTTCACTTCTCCTTTTGATTAGTGTTAGGATGTGAACCCAGTCTGGAGACTTTTTTTTTATGAGTTCAGCAGTAAAAGCAGGAGGCCGGTGTCTGCATTTGAAAAGGGCATTTCTTTTGCAACAGCATGCCTGCTCCTCCTGTTTCCCTCAAAGCATGCTGTCTAAGGCAGGCTGTTTTCCAAAGCAGAGGTCACATGGAAACCATGCATATGTTGTGATGTTCGTACTGCGTCTGTCGTGAGATTTACTGACACCCCTCACCCCCTCCCTGCCCCCACCCCTCTGTCCTTCTCTCTTTTTCTAGAGAGTCTTCAAGGACGAGTGCAAGTTCAAGGAGACTTTGCTGCCCAACAACTACAACGCCTATGAGTCTTTTGTTTACAAGGGCTTCTACATCGCCCTCAGCAAGCATGGCCGTGTAAAGAGAGGCAACAAGGCCACCACCGCCATGACTGTCACACATTTCCTCCCACGACTATGAGAGAAACTGGCAATAACTTAACAATTTGCACATGTGGATGTTCCTCCAGGTAATATAGAAATGCATAGTAATGATATACACACCCATGGACTGCAAAAGAAAAGACAAATATTTATTCTGATATATATATATGTATATTTGGATAGTTATCTTTGTATATGTATGCCATACTGTGCTGCTTATTGTTTTTATGGACAGGGGAAAGTTGAAGACTTTGCCTGTCCCACTTTACCTTGGTGCTTGCTGCAACTAAACTAAATGTCACTTCCTTTTGTTTTTTGTTGAGATGGAGGATGAGCTGTATTCTGTGCTTTTGGAGAGTGAAATGAATACTTTTTGTTACCTCAAAGAACCACTTTACTCGATTAAGGGATGCATGGAGTTCTGCTCAAATATCTGCTAAGTTTGTTATTTATTTTTTCCGCAAACCTTTATGCGCTTGATTATCGATAGCTGGCAGTGGGGGGCTTAAATTCACTACCTTTGCTGCACGATTTAAAGGTGCCTTGGTGTTCCCACTTGTGGCCCCCTTAAAGTTGCATGTAAGAGACACCCGCTGGAGTCAGAAATAGGGCTGACACACCGAACAGGGCCTCAGAAGGGGGAGGGGGTTGACTATCTCTGGTTTATTTTCTTTTCTGTAATTAGATCGATTAAGTAATAAACAATCTGTGGTTGAGACTAGAGAGCCGTCAGCCATGTAGACTGGCACAAGGCCACGAGCTTGACTTTGTGGGATTGCCGGAATATAAACAGGGTGGAATATGTATTTATCCCAGCATGGAGAAAATTTTTATTTGAGCAGATAGAGCGCACAGTAGAAATGTTACAGCACATAGTCTTGGACAGAGCTCCCACAGTAAACTGGGATGCGGTTTTTATTTATTTTTATTTATTTTTCTCTGAATGGCAAAGA